>NC_077231.1:66245958-66330958 GCF_027887165.1 Monodelphis domestica | reverse complement strand
TAGGGTTTTATTTATGCTTTTAATTCATTGATATATGCAGGTTTTTCATATTCAAATAACAATAGCTCAAAATTTGTGCCAACGTACTTCTTTTAGACTTAACTCTCTAGTGTATTTCTACCTTTTCAGTCATTTTCCAGGTATGTTCAACAATTTAGAACTCTATTTGGGGTGTCCTTGGCAGAGATACTGGAGTGCTTTGCCATATCCTTCTGCAACTTATTTTACAGATGAGGAAACTGAGGCAAATAGTGTTAAACTTGCTGAGGGTCAAACAGCTAGTAAATTTCTGGGGCCAGTTTTGAATGAAGATGAATCTGGCACTCTATCCATTGAGTCACCTAGTTGCTCTGTATTCCTATCTGCCTCATACTAAATGATTTCAATAGGGCAAGTGGTACATGATTATGTGGTACATGTACAATGGTACATGATTAATGACTGTATATTAGCATAGCAGACCTGGAGTTGAGAAGATCTGAGTCCAAATCCAGCCTCAGATACATACTATCTATGGGACCCTGAGCATATCACTTAACTTTGGTTTGCCTCAGTCTCCTCAACTGTAAAATGAAGATAATAACAGCTCCTGCAGGTGGTTGTGAGGATCAAAGGAGGCATCTGGAAAGCACTGTTCAGCAGACTGCCTAGCACATAGTAGGTGCTATTTAAATGCTTCTTCCCTTTCCTGGGAGAGATATGATTCAGTTTCTTCCATTTTTCTGATTCTTTTTTCTCTCCCTCATATTTTCTCCCTCCTTTTTTTTCTCTTTATGTTATGACCCACACGTGCGTGTGTGCATGCGTGTGTGCTCACGTGTGCACACACACACACAAACACACAGAAACACACTCTTCCTATGCTCAGAGAAGCATAAATACTAGATTTCTCAGGAATAAACCTGGGACCAATGAGAGAAGTTAGATTGTGGTCAAAGGAGAGCAAATTTCAAATGGGTTATCCTTTAATGGGTAATGCAATCCTTCATCTAACCCCAGAGTTATTACCATTAAGAAATTATGCATGCATGCAGAGCACTATGCAGGTGTTACCCAGCCTTCTCTCTGCCACCTGCCTGGTCCCACTTTTGTCCAGGGGCTTCCACTTACCTTTACCTGAAGCTCCCAAGGTAACCTTTCCTAACACAAAGCACGTAAGTGAACTCCATTATTGGCATCTTCCTTGTTAATGGCAACTCACATGTGTTTTCCTGCTTGCTCTCACTTCCTCTTTCCTTTTGTTGCTTTAGGTCTCTTTATTCCTAAATGTTTGCTTAGTATTAGGACCTCCCCTCTTGGTCTACTCCCTAGTGATTGTGCCCTCTTGTCTCCTGACCCAGCATTAACTCCTTTACCCTCACATATCTACCTGGTTCTAGCTTAGGGTTTTTCTCTGAGCCTTCTCTTGGTTCTTCCATGTCTCTGACTTCTCTCTCCGAGGTCTCAGTTTCCTCAGCTGTAGAATGAGGGACTGGGACTACATGTCCTTCAAGGTCCCTTTGAGCTAGGATACTAATGTCGTGGGTTCTAGCTGTCAGGACCCCCTACTTGTACTTTGGGAGAAGGAAGCCGAAGCCCCAGACAAAAAGTTCTGATCATAGCAATGAAGGAAACGAAAAGGAATCTCTCATATTTCAGAGCCCACGGCATGGTTCCCAATTCCTAGGCTTTGATATGATTGTACGTTAGAGAAGTAAAATCCCTTGACTGACCTGGATTTTAGACTCAAGCCTATACACAATTCCAGGCTCCATGTTTCATTAGTGGCTAACATAGACTGTCTAGTGGTTCTGATGTTTGGTTTTTCTGTCTTGGTCTGGAACTGCATTGCCTAATCCTCTGAACTGTTCCACAGACCCAGAACCCAGATCTTCCCATGACTTCTCCATGGAACTATGATACTGCCCCCGTGAAGAATGAGAACAGCCAAGAACTCTGACATCTACTCCTGCCATGTCCTATGATGACAAAAAACAAGTTGCAGAGGAAGGCCAGCAGAGATTAAGAGAGCAAGTGTCAGTCAACCTGGAGTTGCTTCTGGGGCTGACATTCTTCCTTCCCCTGGCTTGTGTCGCCTTTGTCCCATTCCTATGATACTGCTTATTTCAGCCAAGGACAGAACTTGTACAATTTAAAAACTGGAAGGATATTTGCCTTCAAAGACGACAGTGCAGGTGGCTGGCTGGGTGGGCTTCAGGGCCCCGGGAATCTGCAGAGGCATTTCAGATCCTCCCTCCCTCTTCTTTGGAAAGGGAACAACTTGAACTTCTGCCAATCACAAAGTAAGTGAAAAGATTCATCTTTAGAAATGCACATTTAGAAAGTGGGGCTGGAAGAAGGCTGAATGTGCCAGCAATTTCATCGTTCAGCAAGTCGATCAATAAGTATAGGTAGAGAGTGAATTGAGCCTCAGTTTTTCATTTGTTTATCAGTCTACTCTATATTGTTCACATTAGCTGGACAGTTAATACATTCTATGCCTGTGTCTCCCAGATTCAGTCTAGGGTATGCTGTTTTAATTTTTTATGATGCTGAATTCAATGCATATTCAAATAAGCAGATTAATACATGATGAACACACGGATCTGACTTGCTGCTTCCTCACTTATTTATAATCCACTAATCAATCCATAATTATTTAAGTGCTAGGCAATGTGATATACAAAAAAAAATGACACAATGCATTCTCTCAGAAGAGCTAAGAATGCATAGAATCACATTCTAGATAAATATAAAATAAATGTAATGATAAAGTGATCTTGGGTAAATCAATTACTTGGGCATGTTTGAGAACCATTCTGGTCCTAAATGTTCATTTGAACTGAACTCAGAAGTGAAATCTGTTAGCATCAATCACTCTAACAAGGTGGTGGTATAAATGAAAAATGGCTAAAGCAGTTCTAGCTCAAGCTATGGTCAGAACAGTTCTGGCATCATTTTGTTCCCTTTCAAGGCAAGTGGAGTCTACATCTGTTTGGGTCTCCATTTCTCCATAAGTGAGACAATACGAATAGTATTATCAATTGTCTTCTTTGATTGTTTTTCTAAATTAAAAAATAAAAGTTTGTGCTTTTTTGAGGTGTGTACAGGATTGGATTGTGATAGGAATGTGATGTTTAAATGTATACATTCAATATTTAATCATCACAACGTGATATAACCTAATGTGCATCTTATTTTTCTGTCTACCTTAAAATGACTTAAAATGATAAAACTTTATTTTTTGAAATAGTAAACAAATGCTACCACTTGTGAGATAAAAATCTCAAGTAGTTCAGGGAGATTTAGGTATAAGAAATGGTACAGTATACCACTGGAGGATATATAATATTGAAGTATGAGTAACACAGACTAACAAAGACTGACAACATCTACATAAGCGGACCCACCATTCTGGCTAAAAACCAGGAGTCACGCTTATTATGTAGAACTCTCAAGGGTATCATGCAATCAGAGGTCACAATCGAGGCAACAGAAGCAATGTCACGATATCAGAGAATGGGCCAATTCAGATCTGCTCCCTGACAGTCAGTGAGGTCAGGGCTTGCGGCAAATAATTGTATTAGACAGAAATATTCTCTGCACACTTTTAGAACTGTCATCTGAACAAACAAGGCCAGGTCATCTGTAGGTTAAATCTGAACTTTTTTCCTGGTATCCAGTGCTACTTTCAATTCATTCTTTTTTTTTTCTGTAGAGGTTGAAATTCTCTCCTGCCATTGTAGGTGTTATATGAATACTTGAATAAATTCATTTTAAATGCTCATGGAAATCTATCCATTAATCATTTAACATTAATTTTATGGCTCTGTTGTATACTCTAAAATATTCTTAATGCCTAAGTATAGTGATATTTCTTATATTTTAAAATGATAAAATTATTGCATGACATGAAAAATTCATTTTTAAGAGAAGAGGGAAAATAGCTTTCAAATAAAAATTAAACTTTATTACACAGGTCATCAAAATGAGGTTTGTGAACTTAATTTTTTATTTTTTGATATGAATATATTTAGGTGTAATTATTTTTTATTATCCTATATGTTTTATTGTATATAATTAAAAACATTATTCGGAGAGAGGGTGGGTCCATGGACTTTGCCAAGACTACAAAGGAGGCCCAGGACAAACAAAAAAAAATGTTAAGAAGCTCCATTCTATAGTCTTTCTCAGGTGATTATTTTTATGTGTCCATGCGACTTTCTATTTATTTTTGGTAAAAAATATAAAATTCAGGAAATTAGCATTTGGCAAAAGTACATATTAATAAATTAATTAAAGGTACATATTAATCACTTCCTGATGTGTTTCCTAAAATATGTAAAAAAAAGACTGGCAAAATATAGTTGAGTGAAGATAATCAAAAGAAATATAAATGTCAAAGGAAAGCTTTTTAATTTGATAGGAATGACTATGAAATATAAAGATTTTCATATAGTAAGGTGAATTGGAATGGGGTAGAATATTAATTTCTCTGAAACCTAAATTCAAACTTAAAAGTTCACTTTAATAGCAGAGAAAGCAGACTCAATCATTTCTCATCTTTTTATTCCATTAAAAACTGTAAACTTTTAAAAACTGAAACACTAGGTCCAAATTCAGTGAAATGACTGATGTTTTGTTGCAATTACTTATTTTAACACAAATGGAATGTATAAAAATTTCCTTCAAGATCATTATTATTTTGACTCTGACAGCCTAGATGCTATTGGAATACATAATTTCAACAGATACTATCTAAAATGATAGTATTCCTCAACAAATTTTTCTCCTTGAACATGTTTAGTCTTACATTTTTGATTTTTCACTTTTCTAAATCTTCAAATTTAATATTTACTTAAAATATGTGTATGTATACAAAACAAAATGCAATGGCAGCCTTCCAAATTCAAACACAGTAATAAACAAAATGATAAAATCTTGACACTGACACTGGCAAGTGTTCAAATTTCAACTCAATTTGTATGCAACTATATGTTTTTCATGGCAGAGTTTTTGTTTAGTATGCTATCAGTAGGAAAGTACTTTGCACAGTTCCATCTATGTGTAACGCCAAATGTTCTAAAGGCCAATAGTATAATGCTTCCAATTTGGGGAGAAAAAGATCCTTAAATCTTTTCACATTTCAAAGACTGTCCAACTTCAATTTTGAATAACTTGTAATCATAAACTTCCTCTAAGAGCTTCTAAGTCTGTAGCGCTTATCTTGTATTTTCATAGATTATATGAACCTTGTAAAAGGTGTAAGTTTTTGTTCAGAGTGAATAAGAGAATTTTCAATGACCAGTTCAATTTTATAGGCTTTACTTATAGTCTTGACTTAAGATTTAGCATTTTTTTTGTCACCCACATCTTCAAATTGTAGTTTGAATAGATAGTTGAGTCACAACTGTATTGGTAATAAAAACAAATGTATGCTCAACATTAAAGCTGTTTTTATACGGAAACATGTCTTGACCTCATTAAAACAAATCAATATTTCATAACACTGAATTTTATGTTCAAGTGATGGAAAAACAATTTTTTTTGTCAAAACAAACTAAAGGCAATTACATTTTCAGATCAACAGTGTCTTTGTAAGGTTCTTCCCCTAATCCAAACCCTATGGGCATTTTAGCAGCTCAGATAGGGGATTAAAAGCATTCCTGGCATAATCTCTAAAGTGTATTGGATCTTTTTTCCCCTCTTTCATGGGCTTCAGCTGGTTATAGTTGGCTAAATACCGTAATAAGGTCTGACTATGATATTGTCATTCTTAAAATGGCATTTATAATTTTCTTGCTTTCTTTCATTTAAATATAATCATTCTCAGAATAATTTCTATGAACAGATGAATTTTTTAAAACCTAGTCACAAAAAGTAAAAATTTAGAATCCATCATTAATAAAACTGCTAAATCTGGTACTCTGCATTCAAAAATAAAAACAATAGCTTTTGCTGCTTAAAAAAACCCAACAAACAAACCTAAGGCAAAAATTCCTCATTTATTGTTAACGAAACTTAAGTTCTGCGTTATACTCTTCAGTTCAGAAAGGAACATAGCCAAAATCTCTATTACACTTCAGTTCTTTGCATTTAGCTTGTTTCTAAAATTATCTGCATTTTGCACTCTAAGACCTGGGTCACAACCTTACTTAGGGACAGGAAATAGTTATCAGGTCACTGAGTGGTCAGATGAAAAAGGATTTGCAATGCTTCAGCACTTAAGACTCTATTCATTCAGAAGGATTGCCTCATGCCCTGTTAAAAGGTGTGGATGGCTCCTCTTCAACTAGGTCAATCCCTGCATCTAGATGATTGTAAATATCCCGTAAAAAGAATCTAAGCTTTAGGCCATGGACAGTGGACAAAAGTACGGCAAAATGAAGTCAGTATATTCATGCACAGAGTCACCTTGTGAAGATAACACACAAATGACCTTTAGGAGATGCTCAAATATTTTAATTAACCACTTAATGAGTCCAAGGCTAAAATAACTCTTATGGCAATCCGCTGTAACATAATATTAAGGAATGGAGAGAGGGGAGGTGAGACAGATGAATGCTTTTTGGATGAGATTTTTTCTGAAAGAAGTTAAACTTCTCATGGCAACTGGGCAGCAAATTGTCCTCCCACCTAGGGAAGATGAGCATGCTCACCATCTCACACTTGTTTGTCCTTGAGCATTCTTCTTATTCTCTTGATATCATTTCGAATGATCCATGACAATGGGAATAGGGAAGCAGAGTGAAGAGGGACCAAAAAAAAAAGGATAAATTCAGCTGAATTCTGCAGTTCCAGAACGTTGGCATTACTATTAGTTATGTAAATTAGCAAAAAGTGCAATCTCCATGCTTAGCATCCTAGCATGAGGGACTTAAGACAATGAGAAAAATTCTAAGCTGAAAGTAGAACTTTCCAACCCCTGAAAAGCGATAAAAGGGAATGATCATCACACTAGTATCTAACCTCGTCCCATTCCAACCTGCAGAAGCCCAAGCTCATCTCATTAGGATCACAGGGCCACATAAAGGTGCTCCCTATTTACTTGCTTTTTCTTCTCTGGTGAGAAATGCAAAAGAATGTTTTATTCTGCAAACGTTGAGGGAAGCAATGTTATCATTGATGGACAGGAGGTTGGAAAATTAGGCACAGATTTTATTTTTAAGTTTTATTTTATAATAAGAAACTTGGGCCATTAAAACTATGTAACTGAAGCTCCAGTGCGTGCACTGAAAGGCCCCTGCAGTCTTTTACAACTTTTCAGAGTGCCGCTGTTGTGAACTGGGTTTGCACTCTGCCAGAAGAGCAGCTCTGACCCATGGCGAGCACTCCTTCAGATCAACACTGCCTCGGGCTTTTCTGCTTTCTCCAAGAAGTCTTACATTTCAGGCATCAAGTTGAATTTCTTCTGGAGATGATTAACCCAAACCCATGACAGATTTTTTCCAAGATATCCAACTCCTTATGTTTATTTTATCCTGGCTCTTTTTTGGATGTACTGGACACAAGTAACCTACTCATTTTACATGTTAAAGGGCTGGTGGAGAGCCATTAATTCCTTAAAAAATGAGAAAATATTGCAATGTGCAGAACTCTGGTGTGTGAGCTCACACTAGCTACACAATTTGGATTTTTATGAGGCACATTTCTTCTGTGCTAGAGCTTTTTTTTTTTTTAACTCATTTCATCACATCTCAAGATAAGGATCTCATGCTTTCTGGAAATGCATTATAGTGTATTAAAAAACACAATACTGGAAGGATCAATTGCCGTTTCCATAAGCAGAGTTTGCAGGGGGTTTCAAGAATGAAACCTAAAACTTGGCATACACAGTTTCAGTTAAGAGGAAATGAGAAAGAGAGAGAGAGAGAGAGAGAGAGAGAGAGAGAGAGAGAGAGAGAGAGAGAGAGAGAGAGAGAGAGAGAGAGAGAGAGAGAGAGGGAGGGAGGGAGGGAGGGAAAGAGAGAGAGAGGAGAGAGAGAGAGGAAGGGAGAAAGAAGGAAAAAGGAAGGAATAAAGAGAGAGAAGGAAGGGAGGAAGAAAGGAAGGAAGGGAGAAAGAGAGAAAGAAAAAAGAATGAAAGAAAGTAAAGGAGGAAGAAAAGAAAGAAAAAAAAGAAAGTCTCCATAACCCCTAACTTGTCCAAGATTTTCTTTTTTAGATTGGTTAGAATTAGATGGAAATGATGGGTAAGAAATTGCTTCTGGTACTTTCTTAACCATCTCAAAAAAATTTTTTTTTAAATAGCTAAGTAAATTAAGCCTTTTATTAAGCATCTCTAATGGAAACTTTAGTTGGAACTTAAAGATTCTGTGCTCTTATGGAAAAGCACCTTAGATACTTTCATTGGTCTTATAAGGCCAATTCCATTCTCCTTGGAATTTTGTTTCTAAAGACATTATTACTTTTTTAATAGAGTAAATTATGATACATATATGCATATATATGAATAATATTCACACAGAAAGAATTATCCCATATAAAAAGATCTACTGTTGACATTTTCCAAACATTTTTCTGGCCAAACAAAAATGGAAAGAAGCCAAGAATATTACAAATTTATAAAAGGAATAAACATATTCTTGAATGATACTAAATTTGTTTTGCTTTTCATAAAGTTACAGATTATGTTTAGAATTTGAAGAAAATTATTCCATTCACAAAATAGAGGCAGTTAAGCTACATGACTATAGTAGAACTTGGAGACTAAATCATGCAAATGATTGGTATTTTCTAACAATGGGTGCTTCATTGCTATGTGAAAAGTAACAATTGTGAAGAACTCTGAATTCAGAAATTTACTTTTAGGTCTTAAATGATTTCCATAGTGATATGTAGATTAATTCATTATACAATACATTAAGCATTTGCAAAGCACTTACTGTATCTACATAAATCTATGAGATGCTAGGAGATAAAATTTAGATAAGTATAATATCTACCTTTATGAAACTCACAATTTAGCAGTTTAATGTAAAAAAATTTCATTATTTTAAAAGAGCTAAAATGTAAAAAAAAGGTAATTTTAACTCATTTACAAATTTACTTGAGAATAGTTATTTTTTTAGATAGGATAATTCTTATTTATAATGCAGGCATTTAAAAATTTTTAAATTTAAGCTGTTTAAATAAATCTGAGAGTATGTTTTCTTACCAAATAACAAAATAATTAAACTTTTGTCAAAGAGAAATGCTGTATATTATAGTGATATTTATCATTCACTAGCTCAGGTTAATAAGTTCAGGATTGTTCAATTTTTTTTTAAATTAAAGTTAAATAAATACAGAAAATACATTTCTTTTTATGTATGTAAAAGAATATAAAAATCTTAAAAAGTTCAGTGCCTTACACATAAATCTCAGAAGTCACTTGTTGAATGAATGAAAAATATTATATTTCATCTTTAAGTAGAGGATCCAAACAGTTGATTTTTATAATTTGATTTATTACTTAAATAAGTTGATAGGTATCAGTTTCTTCTATAATTCATACTTAGGTGGGCTACTTAAGTTCAAGACCTTACACGTGGTAGGGAGAAGATGATTGACTGACTGTCCAACACCAATATCAATTCTAGGACAGATCTGGATCTTAAATCTGTCTTGGTAAAACTTAGAGAGAATGGATCATTCACTTTTATCTGAAACTCATTTGCTTAAAGGAATGGTTTCACTGCCATATGAAAACAAATTTTCATTACAAAATGTTAGATCATAAAAAGATAGCTATAATATATATGTATAGTGGTTATAAATATTCAGAAGCATCCAGCTAATGATCAAATGTACCTAGTAAGTATAACTACAAAATGCTATGCTAAAATATTAAATTTTTCCTGTTAAATTTAAAACAAAATGGAATATTCACTTGAACCTGAAACTCAGAGGGATGATTTCATCAATCCATAAAAACAACTTTTCATTTAAAAAAAGTTAGGTCAATAAAATATATTTATAATTTCTATCTGCCTAAAAAATTTGTGTACATATACATATATTCAGAAGCATTCAGAGAGTAATCAAGGTAATCAAGTGCAATTAGTAAGTATAATTACAAATAGCTATTTTTCTTAAATGTCTTTTATGACATCTCAAAGAGGAATCTTGAAAAGCAAATCAAAATTTAGTCAGTAATAACAATAATTCTATGATTTACTCATCTGGTCAAAAGGTTTTCACTGCAAATAGTTTGAAGATTATTTCCCCCTAATAAAGAAGAAGAAGTATACTAATTCAAGTATATCATCTTCACCATTCTTTCAGTCAACTGTTAAAAGTTAAAAAGGTCTTTACGATGGAAGGGAGAACAAATTTTTTTACAGTCTTGAGATATTTGGCAAGAATCACAACAGCATCAGATTTAAAAAAAGTAAAAGTGTAGCACTATGAATGTATTTAGTCATTTAGAGCTTGCTCAAAGGGTTCCTTAATAAAATTAATTAAGTGAATTTCTCTATCAGTATTACACTTCTTGCCCAAGAAATAAGTGAAATATTAAACTCATTGGATTTAGAATAGAAAAAGAATTCAGAGAGCATCCATTCAAAAACCCTTATTCTATAGATGAGGAAACAGGCAGTAATTAAAATTCAATTCCAGATCTTCCAAAGTTAGTACTTTTGCACTATACCACATTGTCTTCCAATATCAGCAATATTTGGTACAAAAGTATGCATTAAACATGATACCTTGAATAAAACTAAGATGATATACATATAGTTATATATCATTTTATGAATTATAAACATTTTACACACTATCTCCTTTGAACCTCACACCAACTTTATGTGCCATATTTACATTTACATTTACATATACATACATACATTTGCAGAGAAGGAATCTAAATCTCAGAGACTCACAACGTAAAGTTAGAAGGGACTTGAGGGGCCATCTAGCCTAACTCATGCCCCCAAAAGAATTCCCACTATAACATACCCAATAAATGTCCAAACAATTTCTTCTTGACCATCTCTAATTTGAGGAACCCAAGCAACTACTTTAAGTTAGTCTCACTGTTGAGATTTTCCCCCCTGAAATCCTTAGAACATTTTTTTCAGATAAATGGAGATCTAAAAAAATAAGTGACTTGCCCAAGGTCACAAGAGTAAATGTCAAAGGTGGAGTTTGAACCCAAAGTTTTTGACTCCAAGTTCAGCAAGTTATGTACTATATCAGAGGTTCCCAAACTTTATTTTTTCAAGGAGCCCTTTATGTCTATGGATTTTTTTTCATGGTGCTCCTAGGCCAAAATAAATACCCAATAGTTTCATTTATTAAGTAGATAGAATGACAATTTAAAATATCCTGTAGTCTCTCCTTGTGAGTTCAATGGCACACAATTTAGGCACCAGTGTAACCATTTTCTACTTAATTCTCAATGTGTTTGTTTCCTCATTTGGAAAATGAAATGCTTGGACTAGATCTCTAAGTTTACCTTAGAATCCAACAAGAATAGTCTGATCAGTCCATAGACATTTCAGTTTGAGTGAAACATTCAGCAATAAAGAACCAAAAAGAGACTTTTAACCCCTACTGTATAGCTATATACATGTGTAGCTATACCAAAGCCGCAAAAGTCAGAGAGTGTAATATTCAACTTGGCCAGGTTCCTAGCTATCAAGAATGTGGAAAGTAGTCACAATGGAATGAGACACTAGCGTTAGAAGTTTTCATTTGATTTCTTAATTAACAATAAATTTAGAGGGAAGATGGCGGTATCTGCGGCAGTGGCATTTGTGACCTTCAGCTGCCTTCTGGGCTGCAGCCTCGGGGCCAGCCGGGACTTCCCTGTGGCCGCCAGATGTTTTGGTGTGCAGATGTCGCCCATGGGGGAGAAAATTACCCACATGGGCCAGGAGGATTCGCTTTGTTGGTCGCCAGAAAGAGGTAAATGAAAACTTTGCAATTGATTTGATAGCAGAGCAACCAGTGAGCAAAGTGGAAAGTGGAGTAAATATCATGTGATGTTGGAGGAGGAGCTCTGGGTCATCCAAAAGTGTATATAAACTTGGACAAAGAGACTAAAACTGGGACTTGTGGGTATTGTGGACTTCAGTTTAAACAACATCACCACCACTGAAACCCATTATGTTCTTTGGACCTTGTACACGTTTCTGCATGTAAGAATTTTGGTATTTTAAAAAATATATTTAAGAATCACAAAACATAAGCTTTGTTTAAAAAATATTCTATGAATAGAATATAATTGTTGAGTATAAGTTTAAAGTGACTTTTTCCCCATGAAATACAGCACTTGATTCTCATTATTTTTTATGAATGTATGGTCAAGTCAGTTAGACTTTTAACACATTGGCTTGGTCTCTTTTAAGAAAAATCAAAACCTTTCTGTTAGCAAATATTAAAATAAGGTTAGTTTAATCTGTTTATATATTGAATTGTTGGTGATAGTTTAGAGATTATAAAGACAACCTTACATAGATTAGAAAATGAACTGAACTCTAAGTCAGAAAACTGCATTTGCCTTTCAGTTCAAATTACTAGCTTTATAGTCATAGACAAATCATGCAATCTCTCAGAGCTTATCTGTAAAATGGAATGGTTTTTTCTTATGATATCACATATGAACATTTCAATATTAAGAATGGAAAAGAGAGTTGTAATTAAACTATTATGTATAGTTTATATATGTTTATGCCTGGCACATATAATAGTAGGCACTTAATAAAAATATCAATTGATTGTATGTATTCAATTTAATATGATAGTAAGAAAACTTCTGCTTGTCTTTGTCCTCTTTTGAACTTCTGCTCTTTTCTGCATATCTTAAAATATAAAATGTTTTACTGATAATCTTTTTTTCTTGCATGATTATGACAATTATTCAGTTTCTATCCCTACTAAGGGGAAGCCCTTTCTTGTGACAAATAGCTGTAGCCAAGCAAACAGATCAACGTATTGGCCATGTCTGAAAAAAATGTATGTCTTCTTTTGTACCATTATTCCATCACTTGTTCCAAGACGTAAAGAAATAAGAATGATTCACAAAAAAACAGTAAATTTAAATTGAGAATATTATAAGTTTGCAATTTAGAGTAATAGGAATTGAGAAGAAAGTTTTAGAAGTTGGAAATTACATTAAAAGTGAATAGGCTACTATTCTTTATAGTTATCTAAATGTAGTTTATATATATACACACATAATTTATAGTATACATATATGTGTTTAAATCATATGTTTTGTGTGTATATATATGTATACATATATATACACATAAGAGAAGGATAAGGAGAGAAGAGAGACAATAATTATTAGACCAATGATTAAATGGTATATGGAAGTATGTGGTTGAGGAAACCCCCTACCAATGGAAATTGACAACTAATCTGTAATTTATATTAGCAGATTATCTGGGGTACTAGCCAATATGTGACAGAGTTTCAACTTCTATAGTGGTTATAATGACTGAGTTCAACTCTATCCAGTGTTAGTAGTCTTTCTGTGGTTATATAGTTTTATTTAATTTTTTTCTTCTAGATAATATATTGTTAATCTAATTAATTAGCACATTCCATTTAGCTGAATGCAGAAAGAAGAATCATGCCAATAAGAAGAAATAGTGCCAAATAAATGACAACTCCTCCAAGTTTAGATAGTCAGATAGGAAAAATAATGCATATCAACAAACCACTTAAAGTTTACAGTCTTCTCTTCACAAAATCCCTACAAGGTAATTGGTATAAATATTATTTCCATCTTCAGGTGAAGAAATTTAGGTTCAGAAAGGGTGCTTTGCCCATAGTCACACAGACAGCAAATATTGGAGAGTCTACATGTGAACCCAAGTCTTCTGTTTTCACCTCTAATGCCCTCTCTGTTATTATACTACAATTCCAGATATACCAAAGTGCCACTGACTCCAAAAAGGTCTATTTAAGCAATCCAAAGATACAATATATGACAAGGGTACATTTAAGTATTACTAATATTTTCAATTTCTTTTTTTAACTTCAGCAAAGAAATAATGTCTCAGAGACCATTCTGCAGATCTTTTCCCTTTTTCAGATAGAACAAAATGGTCTTATCCTCAATTGGTTTTCTTTTCCATACATAAGACCTTAAAATGATGAATTAATCAATCAACTAGTATTTATTAAGCACCAAAATATACTACAGTTATCTTCCTTAAAAATAGAAAACTCAGGGACAGCTGGGTAGCTCAGGGGATTGAGAGCCAGGCCTAGAGATGAGAAGTTCAGGGTTCAAATCTAGCCTCAGACACTTACTAGCTGTGTGACCCTGAACAAGTCACTTAACCTCCATTGTCTAGCCCTTACCACTTTTCTGTCTTATTGGATCCAATATATAGTATTGGTTCCAAGGCAGAAGGTAAGGGTTGGGGAAAAAAAAAAGAACAGAGAACTCTATGATCCCTTTGATCCAATAATGCCACCACTAGGTTTGTATGTCAGAGTGATTAAAAAAATGGGAAAGGACCTATTTTTACAAAAACATTTATTGCTTTTCTATTTATGGTGGCAAAGGATTGGAAATTAAAGGGATGTCCATCACTTGGAGAATGGCTGAACAAATTGTGGTATGTGATGGTGATGGAATATTATTGTGCTATAAGGAATGATGAAAGAATGATTTCAGAAAGAGCTGGAAAGACCTATGTGAACTGATGCAGAGTGAAATGAGCAGAACCAGGAGAACATTGTACACAGTAATAGCAATAACATGTAATGATCAAGTCTGATAGACTTAGCTATTTTGGCAATACAATGATCCAGGATAATTCTAAGGGACTTATGACAAAGGATGTTATCCACCCCAAGAGAAAGAACTGTTGGGAGTCAGAATGTATATGAAAGTATACAATTTTTCAATTGTTTATTTGGGTTTATATTTTGGAGTTTTGGTTTGGTAAAATTACTCATTTACAAAAATGAACAACATGGAACTATTTTTTGTATGATAATAAATGCATAATCCAGATCGAATCACAAGTTAGTACCAGGAGAGGGACTGGAGGGAAGGAAATAAATTCGGTCCTATGAGTTAGGAAAATTTGTGTGGAAATTTGTTATTACATGTAATTGGTAAAAAAAAAAAGAAATTGAGCTATTTGCCTTGAAAATACCCCCTATAACTACAACAAATGACTAAAGAAGAATTCTCAGAAATCCTTTGTTCCTTTCAACAGCTGGTATATTTTCCATATAAGTAGTTAGGATGTTAAAGGCATCGGGAAACTTTAAGTTGCAGAGAAAGTCTATACCTGCATCAGGAAAAAAAGGTGTCCTCAACTGGGAGGTTCACAACAAAATCCCAAGTTTTGTAAAACTGCAACACAACATCAACTTTAATGTTCATAGTAGAACTTTAAGGGAAAAAGAAAATGCTGAGCCAAAATTAAGGGAGTATAAGATACCCACCATGTAAAACTTCATTGTTTTCCCCTCAACAACACCTGGGAGTGGGAGAGGGGGAAGGGGGTGGCTCTCTCTATAGCTGCTTCTTCCTCTTTCTGAGACATGCATGGAGGTCAAGAAGCTGCCTATGAGTCTAACATTCTTTACTTTTTCCATTATCTCCTACTAGCCCTGAAACACAGCTATGCCTTCATAGTCTATCCTCAACTCTCTTTCTGTATATGTGAGTATATGTGTCTAAATGTCTCTACAGATCTGTCGTCTGTCCCACAGATTCCTGGCTCAGAGCTTGAACATGGAGAGCTCTGAAATGACAAAGCATTCTCCGCATTGGCCACGGAGCCAGGAAGAAGCCTAAAAAGAGAGACAATCCTCATGAATGCTCTCTTATTCACAGCTCCAGAATGTGAGGAATGGAGCTCTTTCTCTGGGACTTCCTGTGATTTCTCTCCCTGCCCTTCAGCCATGGATGTGGCTAACACATGGCAGCAGGAGCCTGGCCACATCTTCAGCTTCTCTCCCCTTCTGTGTCAGTGTATAGGGGAGCCAAGCTGTAAGTTCCCAGCCTGACCAGCCATCAAGGGAGTCTGGCAAGTTCTGGGTTTTCCATCATTACAAATGACCCTTCTTAGAGAAAACAACCACAAAGGATGCTCTGCTTCTAGGCTGGCAACATCCATTTCAGCATTGCTCAGAGGCTCCCACGACATATATTTAAAGTATACTATTATATATGCATATACACTGTTGCTACAAGGTAAGATTCATGAGGGCAAGAGTATCATCTTAAAAGCTACCTTTCTTTTCAAAAGGGAAAAGAGGCAAATTTTATATTAGAAACTTTTATGTAAATAATTAGCATTAAGAAATGGCATCAAATCAGAAACAGGAAAGGGAATTTGAGTTGGATCAAGAAAAGTACAACAATCTAAGACTTGTAGTTGCCACCAGGAACTTAAACTAGGGTAACACAGTGCAAGGGTAATATAAGAAGCAAGCAAGCTCAGAAGACAGCCAAAATTGGGACCAATAAATTTTTATTATTGCTCTGATAATCATTATTTGCTAGCATTTATAGAACACCCAGTATGTGTCGGGCATTGTGCTAGGTGATTTACAAATATTGTCTTATTTAATGCTCACTACAACTCTGGGAAGTCGATGTTATTATCCTCATTTTATAGTGGAGAAAACCAAGGAAAATAGAGGTTAAGTGACATGAACAAGATCATATAGGTAGTAAGTATCTGAGGTCAGAATTGAACTGATTCCAGGCTTAGCTTTTTATCCATTGTGCCACCTAGTGAGGTAACTAAATAAGAGAAATGATCTAGTGTTGGGATCAGAAGTTGGAATAAAGGCTGGGTCAAGAAAAGAACTATGGGATAAAATAGAAAAGCGAATACTGATTCACTATCTCTGCCTTCTCTTTATAAGAAGAGCTTCTCCAAAGCTTGGCACAAGCATGAGTCTACCCCAAGAGGCAGGTGTAGGTCAGCAGGTTACTCAACTTTCTTTTGGTCAAAGGTCTACACCTGGCAGCCAGGCCCTGTCTGCCAGACCTTGACAAATGGTACATGTTTGTACTAATGAAGTACCACAATCTTAATTCATCAGCTTTGGTACTACCCCATGTGTCCTACATCTGGACACAGTTCTTTCATTTGTCAATATTTTATAAAGAGGGCAGAAGAGAAGAACAATGATGCTCTCTTAGTAGCGTGATGTTCTAAGGAACACAGAACACAAGAAAGGCATAATTATTCATTCTTAGATCACTCAGCTGGGGAAAGGGAAAGGTTTGGTTTGGGGGCAACTTTTATCAGCATAATCTAAAACTAAAGATATACTAATTGGCACAATGATTGTTTGTCCCTCAAAATAAGCAAATTTCTTTTTCATAGACCTATGAAGATAAAAAAAGAATTCTTTTTAAAACTATTTGGTTTTTCCTGAACACACAGGTATAAGGGAAAGTTAGTAAATCATGACTTAAATAAACATCATGGCATTTCAACATGTCCTAGCAATTATCATAGAAAATATTTGAAAAATCATAAATTCAAGAATGTCAAATATTGGAAACTAGATGAATTTTTTATTTTTCACACAGAATCATCTTAAAGCAAATGGAAATTATGAAAGACAGCATTTGAATAATACTATGGCTTAATTTAAACAAAACCAAGGAAATTATAAGTTAATGCTGCCAAACCATCTTTGGTTTCCCATTGCGCCTACATATTGTTCCACATACTGTTCTATGAACTACCATCCCTAGTGGTTATATGGCTAAATGGATGTTACAAGTGTTACTTTTAAATCAAATCTTCCTCACTTCTTCAGGTGGTATGTCCAATTTTAAATTAAATTTACATTTTTCCAATAAAAACCCTCCAAATACAACTGTTTTTGCAAAGTTATTTCCCCCATTCTTTTCAAATGTCTGTTAGTCTCTTGAAAACTTGGTAAGTACATAAAAGCTGTTCTGTGAAATTAGTGAAATGCCAGATGCACTTGAGGTTGAAAAAAAAAAGTAAACCAAACACATTTCACATGGGGAAAGAATACAAGTACAAATATGTTGACTTATATAATGAAGCATGCCTGAAAATTTTCCATACATAGATGGGTCACCTTAAACAACATTATTTTGTCCAATCCTACCATACATATACATGTACATACACACACATAGATGTCATGTACATACACACACATAGATGTTTGTGCTTTTCTTACAGACATAAATACTCTAAAGGCTATATACATGGATGTGTATGTCTGTCTACTGGTCTAATTAGTAACAAATCTGCACATCCCTTGGATAAAGTCAAACCAAACTTCATATATTGGAAAAGTTTTCTTCCATCCACTACTGAGACATGTTCCAGTTTAATGGGGCAAAAATGCTCTAATTGTCTCTCTTCCTAGGGCATCCCCTTTCTAAAGTAACAATCCTCCTGCTTAACAGGTAACATCTGTGGAGTTGCTATTGATTTTAGTTAGAATTTCCGCTCTCTCCCATTTAAAGAAGAAAAACTATAGTACTGAGAATACAGCAGGGAGATCAGGCTTGCTTAAAATTACACATCTTATTTTTGATGAAAAAGTATTTAAAGGGCTTGTTAAAAAAACAAACTTCGACTCATAGAAAAATTAATTTTTAAAATTCACATTTAAACATCTTTGACCCCTTTATTTAGTCATTTAAGCTTTTCTGTAGCCTAAAATTTTATAACTTTCAAAAAATTAACATTTTAAAAAATGGATACATAAGAAATATTAGCACTAGACTTCAATTTTTGGAATAATGTGAAGATTTAGAAAATAGGTTCAAATGTTTATTAATAGGTCACATAAAATACATAAAACTGAACTTGAAGTTCTAAACACTTTAGGTTATTTTAATTTCCCTCACTCATCTAAAAAGGTATAGGTAATATTATGAAAAGGTGGATTTTCATAGGTATTGTTAAAACATCTAACTATTATTTTAGTCACATTAATAAAGTTTCAGTTCAATACTATCAATATCTTTGTTTTTCAAATAGAAAGATCAGCACTGTCTCATTCTGAACACTCTGATGTACATTTTATTATTAACAATAATGATAAGTAGTATTTATAAAGCACCTACTATGTGCCAGGCATTATGCTAAGTACTTTACAAATATCTTATTGGAACTTCACAACAACTCTGGGTCAGGGTGCTTTTGTTAAATAATACAAGATGAGGAGAAAGGAAGATTTTTTCAGTAAAAGAGAAGAAAGTATATATTTTTAAATACACTAAAGGACTTAAACTCCCAGTGCAAAGTATTTAATTAAATACATGCTTAAAAATATTCCTCACGTAAAGCGAAATACACTTATATAATCATTTTAGCTTGTTAGTTTCACCAAAATAGACAAAGAAAAAATAGAATTCTTTGCACAGTGTTAGGATGAAGTTTTCATATAAGTGTAAATACACACATTACTCACATATATTGATGTAACTAAAAAGTAAGTTCATATATAGTCCTAGTATTTTCTTACAAGTACAAAATACACTTTGATATGAGACAATTCATTTGTTAATTTTTTTATTCTTATTTATGACTTACTCAATTATACTTTGAGTTCTGAATTGATATATACTTAACTATATGCATTTTAAGAACTTTACTAAGAATTTTTGTTTATTTTAAACTATTTTTAATATTTAGGTTCATAACTTACTTGATATATATGACTAATTCCTACCTTCAAAACATTCTTGTCTGGGAAGGTGTCCTTTCTTTGAGGCCTTCATACCGTGATGTTTATTTCCATTATTTTTGAACAATGCCAGGCGCACAGCAGGGTCTAGACAAAAAGAAGTTAAAAATCAAAGGTCATTTCTGACCCAATCATTCCCTGAAATGATTCTTCTTGATAGTCATTTGAAAAATTCAGCATCCTTCCCCCAGTCATTTATATGAACAAAATAATGGTTCATATTTTTCTTCTCAAATATGTATATTAGGGAATGAAACAAATCATATAAGTTTTTTATGATATGCTTTTAATTTTTGATAATCATTAGCTATCGATATTTTAAAATATACAAGGTAAACCAATGACTAAAATGACTATATTGTTCTTATTTATAGGTATTTCTTCTCTTTGATGCTAAGGTTCTCTTTTTAGGATTGTGTTTTTGTCTCCACTTTTGAAAGTTCTGATGGCTCTGGTGAAATTGAAGAAAATGTAAATGTGTTTGCATTAGATATAAACTCTACCTAACTAATTTAGTCATCTATTTTAGAATGATCCTGTAGCTCTTTCTTTGTTTCTGCTTCCTGATGTGATTAGGGGTAGCAGAATTGGAACTGGATCATAGATTTTGGAGCTGGAATTAATCTTAGAGATAATGCCCCAAACTCTTATTTTAAATATGAGATTGAAAGTCAGAAGACTTGTGATTTGCCTAAGTTCATGTAGCTAGTCAATGGCAGAGCCAAATTTAAACCCAAGTCTTTTGGTAAGATAAATACACTGGGATATAAGAAATTTTTAAAAAGAGGGGCGGTGGATTTGGTAAAGTTGATATTATAATGAGGTGAAATATATTTATTTGGTTTTTTCCCTCATCTGCTTTGTTCTTGAGGATAAAATTCACAGGTTAACTCTGATATTCTGTTTTCCTGAAAGTCTATGTTAATCAATTACAGATAAAATAAAGTGAAGGTTGACACTAAGGAAAAAGAATGATGGAGGAAAATGTTCAGTTTCCAGGAATCACTGTCATAATGTTTTCATTGGTGCTATAAAATCTAATGTTGAGGAGTTTATATTAGATAAGATGAAGATCATGAGATGTTAAAGAAAATTGTAAGGAAGTCAAATAGCTTGGTTAATAATGTGATAATTTGGGGTACAAAAGGTTTTTTTAAAAAATTTAATATCTGCATTGTCTGGTAAGAACATGTAGGAACTGTAATTAAATATCTGAAAGCAAAATGTAACTCAAATTCCATGTATATAATAACTATAATAAGTATTTAAAATCATGGTGTTAAAAAACCCTGGAATTTAGAGGTAATTTAAAGAATTATAAGAACTTTTTTTTATTTGTTCATTTTGAAGATTTTGAAATCAGGAGTATTTTTTAAAGAACTTTTTTTTTTTGCCAACCTGATGCTCCCTTAATGCTCCAACTATATGTTATTTGATATCTGGGTCCTGACATATAAATTTTCATTTCAATCCTTAAGAATATAAGAGGTAATATGCTATAAAAAGTGCTGCTTTGGTTTTTTCTCCAAGTGGAAAAGAAATGGGAGTCAACAAAACCTTGCTTCAAATCTTGACTCTGCCCTCTATCTTTCTGTGTGTTCTTGGAAAGTCACTTCATCTTCCCAGTGTTGTTTTGTCCCTTTAAACTCCATCATTCTATGACTATCAGTTTCTGATCACATCACCTCAATTTACTGAAAGCTTAAGCACTGAAAAAGACTAATCATACAAAAGACAAAAGAATAAAGATAATTCTCTGAATTCATTCTAGTTGATACAAAGTCTGCTAGTCATGATCTATTCCCTCTTCCTTTCCAGAACTGTATAAATTTCTTTATACATCTTAATATAGGATTTATAATCGTTAAATCCAAAAAGCCATTTAAAGAACCTCAATGACCTTTTTCATGTTTCTCATAATTTAGATTTAATTTGTTTTAATTATATTTAATATTGTTTTTAGTATGTTTATGTGACATCATTTCCCTCCTACCCACCCTCCCCTACAAGGGACCTTGTAAGAACTTTAAGGTCAGTAATCATATTTTCTCCTTGTATATTCTCCATAATGACTAAAGAATCACAAAATGCCAGGGATGTAATGAAGTTGTACATAAATAGGCAATTAATAGATATATTTTAAATGAATTTTAAGATATATTATCTTCAAAAAAGGAAATCTTTCCTTAATTTGTACTGAGTCTTTTGAAATTTTACAGTAAATGGCAACATATTTCATAGAATTTAGGAATTCTGAAGTAAAAAATGATCTTATTCATGAAATAATTAAAGGTTATTTATAATTTTAAGGTAGAGTTTTCCACTGGAAGTTCAAAACCTGGGAGCTTAAAAAACTGAAATTTAACCCAGATCAAAATTATGATCTTTTTAACTTTGAAGCCATAAAACTTGAAAATATTTTCATAAAAGCTATAGTTATTGTGGATGTTATTTCCAAAAGACTTTAAGGTATCACAAAAAGAAAAAAAAAACAGTGGTATTCAGTCTCATGGTGGCCAACTAAATTACCATCTAGAATTGTGCATGGCCTTTCCAATAGCTTTGTTTATTAAAATATAATTGCCATGGAAAAATGATCTTATTTATACAGGAAAAGAAAAAAGCAGAAATGTCACAATAGTCCTGGAATAACTGCTTTTAAAGGCAGAGATGTCTTAAGGCAAGTCATAAGGAGGAGAAAGTTAAAGAGTAACTCTTTGAGATTTTTACTTTTGGCTTCAAATAATATAATATTTTTTTTCAAGAGTGACACAAAAATCAATTATTGTCACTTTATAAAACACTTAATTTTTTTAGAAAAACCATTCAAAATCAACATATTTTTCTATTATTTACAACTATGTTAGAAAAACAATGGGATTTTGTTGTTGGAGAGAGGGGTGAGATAAAATTAGAAAATGGTCTTTCTAAGTTTTGGGGGTTTTTTGGGAGAGAAATCAAACAGAATCTTAGAAACCCCACATACTTATATTTTTGTTTTTCATTATCATTATTCCAATTTACTCTTTTTTTTGTCAAACCTTGTTTATCATTTCATCTTAAAGGAAATCAATACTGGAGGTTCCAAGATCAGATGTAAATGCCTCTCATTTCATTAAAGTGGATCAAAGAATTACACAGTTAGAGTTGGAAGGGATTTCAGAGGCCATTGAGTCATACCCCCTAATTTTATAGATGAGGTAAGAGAACTAGGAAGGTGATATGATTTTCCTGGGGTCCACAGGTAATAAATAGCAGAAATGGGATTTGAACCTGAGTCTTTTGACTCCAAATCCACTCAACCATAATGCCTCTCCTAGATGTATTGCTTCCAAGTTTTTAAAATTAGAAATTTTGTATATTGAGTCCCATTTCCCCATTAATTTTCATTATGAAATACAGTAAGTTTTCTCATGGAACTTTAGAACTATAAGCAACTTTTAGGGATTATTTAGCCCAATCCCTTATTTTTCAGAAACTGAGGTCAAGGGAAGTAGAAGCATAGATCTAACACAAGATGGCACCTCAGAAATTATATCATTCAACCCCCTCATTTGACAGATGAGAAAACGAAGGGGTAAAGACAAAAATCACTTGTCCACAAGTCACAGGTCCATGTAAGCACAAAAACTGGTGTTTGAAACCATGTCTTCTGACGCTGTCTCCCACACTCTACACTAACTACAACTTGGTGAAATGGCTTTGCCGCTTAATACAAACTTCTCTGGTTGGCATTCAGAGCACCTTGGCTTTCCAGGGCGATTGCACCTGCCTTCTCCATCTCAGACACTGTATGGTCTTGCCTGATGGATGGATCACCTTGCTTTTCTCTGCAGTACATTGTGCCTCACATCTCCATGATTTTTCACAGATTTTCTTCTCTATGCCCAGAATTCTGTCCCAACTCTTCACATCATCCAAGGGCATCCAATGCAGAGAGCGCTGGATTGAGGAGTCAGAAAAACTAGAGTTTCAGTGATTCCTCACGTGCTATATTATACTATGTGAGCCTGAGCAAGTCCCTTCACCTCCCCTCAAGGCTCAATTTCCTTAGATGGAGAAGAGGAATAGCAATAGAAACAGTTTTCCTGAGCAGTTGTGAGCATCAAATGAGATATCATACATAAAGCATTTTATAATCCTTAAAGCACCACATAAATGAGGTCTTCTCAGCTTAGGAGAGCCAAGTAATAATGACAGCCTAAGTCTATACATTTTATCCCTACTATCATGAAATCCCAAATTCCCTTCAGGGCACAATGGAAGGACCATCAACAATAGGAAGCTCTTCCTGATGTCCTTTATTAATAATGCTCCCAAGTTACTCTGTAGTTATTTTTCATCTTTTTACTTTGTCTACGTTTCCCTCCCCAAATAGAATGTAAGCCCCTTGAGGGCAGGGACTATCCTGTTTTTCTCTTTGTACTCACAGCACCTGACACCCAGCAGGCATGCAATGAATGCTTGGGATATCGATTAGAAACACAGCAAGTAAATGGCAGAAGAGGGATAGAGCAGAAGTTCTTAAACTTTTGTCTCGGGATTCTTTTCCATTCTTAAGAATGACTGAGGACATACATTTCCACCCCACCCCAAAGAATTTCTGTAGAGATTAATAGTCACCATATTAGAATATTAAGGTGTCAGAACTACTGTGAAAACAGTTTTGAATTCAAGGACTTCCTGAAGGGGTTGTTGTGAGGACCCTCAGTCTATGCAAAAGCATAGAGATGAGAGATGGTATATTGCGTACAACAAGTAAAAAGTCAGTCAGTTTTGTTGAACTATAAAGTGGGAATGGTGTTCAGCCTGCCTATAGAGATAACTGGAAGTAGCAGAGACAGGATTTGGAGCTAGAATTTGCACCCAGGTCTTTCGAGTGCAAATTCAGAGCTCTTTCTACTAATGTACATTCAGTGAGAGTTGTACAGCAATTAAGCATCACCATAAAATTAATTAACTGGCTATTCCTGGCCATATCTTTCAACTTAATGAAAAAAAGTCAGATTATTGTTTTTTGTTAAATTACTTTTAAAAATAGCTATTTAATGGATATTATCTGATCTATTAGTTTATTGATATCTTTTTTAACCCTTATCTTCCATCTTATAATCAATACTGTGTATTGGTTTCAAAGAAGAAGAGTGGTAAGGATTAAGCAATGGGGGTTAAGCGACTTCCCAGGGTCTCACATCTAGGGAGTATTTTAGGGCAAATTTGAATTTAGGACCTTCCATCTCTAGGCCTGGTTCTCAATCCACTAAGCTACTCCGCTGCCCCACATTGATGACTTTTTAAAAAATCATTTTTGAGAGCATAATTGACACCAAGAACTACCAAGATACCCTCCTTGATATCATGCTGGAATTTAGTACTTTTGGGGGGCACGTGCTTAATTTGCCTTTTATTTATCACTGCCTTTTGTCTCTGCCCTCTCCATTCTAGTTACTCTCTTGCTCTCTTGTCCTCTCTGCCTATGGAGTACTGATTATAACTTTTGATTCATAGTAATAACTTGCACATAAAACTGTAAGGTATAAAAATCTGTCTCTAAACACCTTGCAACAACCCTATGAGTTGTCATAGTTTTTCAGCTGTGTCCTACTCTTTGCAACCACTTGCCCCTGGGGTCTTCTTGGCAAGGATTCTGGAGCAGTTTGTTAGTTCTTTCTTCAGTGTATTAAGGCAAACAGAGGTTAAATGACTTGCCCAGAGGCAGCTAAAAAGTGCCTGAGGCCAGGTTTGAACTTGGGTTTTGAACTACAGACTCAGTGGCCAGCTGCCTCCTAAGTGTCATTATTATTATTATTATTATTATTACTAGCTGTAATTGCG
The DNA here is from genome assembly GCF_027887165.1 of Monodelphis domestica. Lineage (NCBI taxonomy): Eukaryota > Metazoa > Chordata > Mammalia > Didelphimorphia > Didelphidae > Monodelphis > Monodelphis domestica. Next base: position 66,305,482 of record NC_077231.1, on the reverse strand, counting down.
ATTGAGTGTCAGGGGGCTGTGGTTCACCACAAGTCACCCTGCTTGAGGAGTGACAGAGTGAGAACTCCCACAGCAATCCAACACACACTTAAGAAGTGCTTATGGTGTACTAGGAGCTGGGCAATGTCCAATCTTTTCTTCCAACTCCATTGTTGCTCACGTGGTCTTGTGCTGCCTGCTATCATCCATCCTCCCTAGTCTCTGCTGGATGTGGTCTGCTTCACCTGGGCTTTGTGACTCGTCTCCTGGCCACTTCTCCCTCCCATTCAGGCCTCACCTTTCTTGGCTGGCCTCAAAAATCTAGTTTTCCACCGTCCACTTGAGACATTTGAACTTCCCCATGTGCCACTCGGCATGTTTGTATTTTATTCGTTTGCCTTTTAGTGGGTCCCTCACCTCAGCTATTATACAGAAATGGTTCTATCACGGACATCATTCCCACTGGTAATGTTCATTTCTCCTTTATCAGACTCATCAAAATTTATCTTCATCCACAATTGATTGAACTTCTTATCATTCTTTTCACAACTTTCTATTCATTCCCTTTAGGCAAGGGACTTTCTTTTCTTCCTTCTTTCCTCCTAGTTGTTGCATTCGTTCTCCTTGTCCTCCTCCTCCTCCTTCTATAAATCATGAGCCAGCTGAACCTCATTGTTGCTTTCTGGATGATACTAGTTTGTTTCTCTTCCTGAGAACACCAGAGACCCCATACTTTCCTCTTCTTTCTATTACTAAATATGAACTGTTAAACTCCTCTTCTGTACCCAAGCAACGGAAAAGAAAAAAAAAGATAACCTACTGAACTGAGTTTGTGTAGTAAAGGTTCGTGTCCATTGCCTTCATTCTATAAATAATACTTGATTGTGTAAGACTAATGACAAATTTTGCTTCCACCTCATGGGCAAGAGGTGATGGACTATAGATACAGAACGAGAGACATTTTTCAGACCCAGTAAATGTGTGAATTTTGTCTTATGTGACTTATTATTTGGTATATGGGAGGGCTGGTTGAGATAGGGAGTTGGGAGTAGTGGCAGCGGTGTTAAAAAAAAGTTATATTGATGAACATTTTAAAAATATGAAGAAAGCAAAATGAGGCACAGAAACCAAAGAGGTAATTTTGTTACTATTACATTTCATTTAATGCACTAAAAAATTTTTTTTTTACCAGAAGTTCAGTTTTATAAACAGTCCTCTTTTTTGTATATTGAAATGATCATGTTGGCTAATGTGTTTAAATGTATAACATAAAGCAAAATTTAAAAAGAAATTACTTGCTAACCAATAATACTATAAATCCACATAAAGGCACAATCATTGCTTATTTACCTGTTAAATTTTCCTGTTTCATCTCATCATCCATCTTTAGAAAATGACATCATTATCTCTCCTTCAATGCAATCCAAATTGAGTCCCACCCTTAATTATTGCCAACCCTAGACCTATTTGTTGGTAAACTACCCTATCTTCCTTTTTTACTGGTGTCACTCCACTCACTGATTTATTTTATTTCCTTTCATTGCATGTAGTAAATTAATTGGCCCTTCCATCATATATGTATGTATGTATATATCTATCTCTCTATATGTATATATATATACACACACACATATAATCTCATCTTGAAGCAAGCTTCCTAATAAAAATCTATAGACAAGTGACTCAGTGGATAAAGAGTCAGGCTTGGAGATAGGAAGTCCTGAGTTCAAATCAAGTCTCAGATACTTTCTAGCTGGGTGACCATGAGCAAGTCACTTAACCCCCACTGCCTAGTATTGACCCCGATTCTGGATCCAATACACAGTACCAATTCTAAGAGAGAAGGCAAGGGTTTAAAAAAATAATCTGCAGACTGAAAAGAAAAAAAATCAAACAAACTAGAACATAGTCACTTGCTTTAAAGTGAATTTTAAAATTTCATGGTGAAATTTGCTTTTTGGCTGCCTTAATCCATTTAATCAATGTTCCATCTCCTTGATGACACATAGCCTTATCTGAATTCTTGGACAGCGTCTGACCTTGCCTAAAGGAATGTTTCTAGTCTGTTGACCCTTAAGGAAGAGGGGACAAATCACTCTGGGACTACAGTGGATAATGTTGCCCTCTGGTGGCCTCAAATGTTCCAATCAGGCTTCTAGTCTGGTGAAAAATAAATGTTTATTCATACCACACATATCACCAATAATTAAACATTCCATTTGAAAATTTCTTTAATTTCTTTGGACTATAATTTAAAGGAAGTTGGAAAATAATTGGACCTTTACTCTTAAATGATGTTTTTAAAATGACTTTAGGTAGCGATTCTTATAAGGTTCAGTTGCGATTTTCATATTTCATAGAATCATAAAAAAGTTTTAAAAATCATAAAATTGCAGTTGTAAGAAGCCTGAGAGTCCAACACTCTAATTTTAGAGATGATGAAACTGAGGGCCAGAGAGTTTAATTGGCTTTCTTGAAACTTTTTCCTATGTTCAATATTCTCAGAAAAGAAAAAAAAAGATAATACAGTCAATTAGAGAAAAATAAATCTCTTATTAGTGAGCACATATGTAAAATTTTCCTTTTTATACTTTATTTTTAGTGATTCCATCACACAAAATTTGAATGCATGCCAATTAGAGGAACAGTGTTAATTAAAGATGATTTCACAACTCAACATTTCTCCTCCAACTCCCTCATTTTAATTTGACAGCTGGGTTTAAATTAATTTGGGGGAAATTTTCTGAGAACGAGCAATATAATATTATAATCTAATGAAGAAAAACAGTTACATCAGGAATCACAGAAAACCTCTTAAAAGATGTTATGTCCTTAAATATAAAAAATGTCACTTAAAAACACTTAATGCTTGACAATCCAAGCTTTAGTAAGCAGTCTTTAAGCAGATCTGCACATATATGCACAAGTGTGTATATATATATGTATATTTCAATATACATATATAATGTTATAAGGTTTAAATTGAAATTATAATTTAGAAATCTGGGGCACTTATCCATTTGTTACCCTACTATGCCCCCTTGTGACTGGTCATTATAGTCTTTATTTTATTTTATTTTTTATAATTCTTTTGGTTTCTGCAAACCTATAATGGGGCGGGGGTAGGGAGGGGTTGTGTACAAATAGATGCTTTCCTATATAAATAAGTAGAACTAATTGCAATGACATACATTTGCAAAAAAAAATTAAATTACAATATATTTTTACATAGTCAAGTTAAAGAATTCTATAAAATATACAAGCACAAAACATTATTGACATAAACTGGTAAACTTTAGCAAAATAGAACTAATACTTGTTATCACATATGTTTAACCTATATAGTAAGTATAATGGGGCTAAGAACCTTGTCAACATTCTCCCTCTTGTGCTACCTGAGGCTTTCTTATATTATATCCTAAGATAACATAATGGAAAATAAAGAATCTGAGTTTAAATCATATTTCTACCTCTGATTGGTTTTATGACCTTAAGCATCTCTCTGGAACCGTTTTCTTGTCTGTAAAACAACATGGTTAGACAAAATGATCTCTAAAGTCCCTTCTAGCTCAACTGTCTTGGGATTTTTATGTCTCAGTTTAGAAAAGCACTAGGTCTAATGTTTGTTATGCTTTGCATAAAAGAACTGTGTAGTCAAAATGTCAGCTCTTGTATGAATGAGGCATACTGCTTCCTCCTGGAACTTACTTGCAGGGGGTATTCCTAGCCTTCTACTACTCTTAGAGATGGTACTGAATGTAGATTTTATGAATGATGAAAGTTATAACAATGCTGCTGAGAACTATCTATCAAGAAATCCAAAGACATGTATTAGATATTAATATTCTTTGTGTGGATGTTTCAGAGACTGATGGGCTTGGAGAATGAGCTTTCTTCACTTCCATTTTGCCAGATGATATTCATGTGATAGAACTCTTGGTGACTTAATAGACACTGCTTGCTCAAATGAGAAGGTAGAAGCTCTGAATATGATAAGAAATGCCATGTTTATTTACATCAAATAAATTGATATTTCAAAATGTTATTAACAAATATTTTAAATGTGAAAAACAATGGATAACATTCCAATTACCCTAAGATGACTAGTTTACATATATTAGAAAATAAAAACTTTGCTGTATCTTTGAATCTGAGGTGATAATAAATCTACTAATTATACAAAATGCAAAGAGACACCATGGTATAAAAAGTCAAAAGAAAATAAAATGATTTTGGGGGCTACTTCAACTCGCTGGTTATTTTGTGATTTTAAATTTCTCCTTATCCATAGACTTAAGTGTACTATGCCTTTTTTTTTTTTACAATAAGAGTTCTATGCTAACGAAGCTAAAAAAGTTCTAAAAATGTCAACCTCTGTATTGCAGTAATCCTCTTATGCACATTTTGATCATGAACTTACAGGGCAAATATGAATAACAAACAAATTGGAAAAGTCTCCTTAAAACTAATCATAATGAAAAAAATTTACAGTTATATTCCTTCTATATCATGGTGGTTAGGAGCAAAGCCTGAGATTTGGAAAATCTGTGTAAAAATTTTCAGCCCTCCCTTAGTACCAGAGAAGAAGTCTTTTTTTTTTTTCTTTCATGGGGTTTTTACTATACCTTAAATGTATTTATGAGTTACTAAACTTTTTAAGCGATCCCTACATTTCTAGACTTTGTGTGTTGTTGCCTGCTGGCTTTTGTGTGCTTTTTGCAAGTTTTAACTTTTACTTATTTTAATTTTAAAAAAGATATTATGTATATTTATGATGCTGAAAGCTAAAATATGTTGATATTATTCAATATTCCCTTTATATATTTTATGCATTTCTGAGTTTCTAAACTTTTTCTGTGTTATCTGCTGGTCTTCTTGTGTCATCTGTGGCTTCCACAACCCCCCCCCCCATATTCCAATTAAATTTCATATGCCTACCCCCGATATATCAAAATCACAATGGGGAAAATTGCAATGTGGAAGGGAATACCTGTTTATGTATACACACACACACACACACACACACACACACACACATCAAATAGGAACCTGCTCTTTCCACCAATGATATCTGTATACTATCTGAGAACATTCAACAAATCCCCTAAAGTGATAAGTGACCAGAGAAGAAAGGATGGCAACGAACAGTGGTCAGGTCAAGCAAGTCGGACAAAAGGAATGGAACATTTGGATGCTTTCCAAGCTCTACAAAACCACGTGCTAAAGCTTGGATTATACTCATACCACAGGTGTCAATGAAATCTCTGAAACTACCATGGGGGAAACTTGGAAATTTATATAAATAGCTTGTAAATTAAACAAGAGTCTAAGAAGCATAATGCCTGCACACATTCCATTGAGTGTCTTTAAAGAAGGAATCAACAAAGTCAAAAGAAATAAAACTTCTTGGAATCAACTTAATGCTTAAATTATCAGTTCAAAGTTTCAGAAATCAACAAAAATGAAGAGGTAAAAAATATAACACACAAATAAATGCTCATCTTTGCACAGCTTGGAATACTTCTATTTAAGACAGCATAGAACTTTAAACTATAACCCAACCATTTTCAAAATACTTTTATATTTTGTCTTCTTTAGAGTCATTAACTTGTGCATAATCATTTTTGACCTCTCATTTCTATTAGGGGGTATATTTTATGAAACACATTTGTAGATAATCCTTAAAGAGCTCATTATCATCAACACTAAATAAAGACAGATATTGAATTGATCACCCACCTAGTTTATGCTTTGCTTTCTTAGATTTCATTTTCTGGGCTCTCTTTAGCATCAACTGAGCAGTAGAGATATCTTTAAAGCCCCTAAAAAGGCAACATTAAAACAGCTAAAAACAACCATTCAATAGACATTAGGTATATATTCATGTACATACGTGTTTGTATATTACATATTTAAGAGTTATTGTATCCCATTAAAATTTTCAATTAAAAGATTTAAAATTAATGAAAAAACTCAATCAAAATATTTGTGGAACTGTGGTTTAATTAGTCTAACCTGTCAAATAAATTCAGCAAAATCAATATTGAAATAGAAAATATCTGCTTTCAAAATTTTCTTGGTCTTATAATTTATAACAATGTAGACAAAGAATATATAGAAAACATACCATTCTTCTGAAATTTTTTCTTCTTTTTTAGATCTTAGGGACATTTTCAAATAACTCTTCAAATCGGATGGTGTGGACAATTTTTGACTTTCTGATCTGGCAAAAGAAGAGAACTAGTAACAACTGAGTTAAAGTAAGATTGCATTTCATTCTTTTTAAAACTACAAACTGTTTATCCTCTGTAAAACTCGGAAATAAAATCTATTTTAAATAACAGAAGAAGCCTTTATCTTAGAAAGTAATAAAAGCCTGCCATCAATTTAAAATGTTTACATTTCAATTACTTGAAGCATATTTCAATCCCTTTCTGCAGAGGAATGCAGTACGGGACAAAATTCTCCTTTAATCCTTATCTATACCTAGGGAACTATATTTAAGTGTTTCCCAGATGAAAATAATTTCATCAGAAATCTAGCTGTGGAACTTACTCATTTTTAAAAATCTAATTAAACTTTTATAACTTGCTTTTTAAAACTCTACAAAATTATCCTCTTTTTAAACAAATGAAAACTTCCAATTATTTAATCTTCTTTTAAATACATATAATAGGAAAAAAAAAGAACTCTATCCTCATTCTTTGCCAGATTATAACTAGTGCTTCAAGAATGCTGTTTATTCATTTATTTAGGTGATGAGCTATTTCCCCAGACATATGCAAATATATTAATTTAACTTACCTGTCAGTAAACTGAAAGTCTTCAGGAGAGAATGGATTTCCTCTCTCATTACATTGCCAAGCTTGATCTGGATGACATGGTAAATTAAGTGAAGTGTCATCAGAAGACAAATATCCCGAATACTTAGAAAGAAAAATGTAAATACTCCATTATTTTACTGTTATTCGAATTTTTTAGAATTTTTATCAATTTCTATTAATTGTCTACCTCAAAGCCACAGAAAATACAAGTAAACATTTGTTTATGAAGTTTATGAAGTAATTTATACTTCATTATAAAGACAAAATGTTTTAGAAATGAAAATTTATGAAATGTACCCATAAATGTCCTTTGTTGTTATGGGGAGGAGTATATCTTTTGGAATAGTTTGCATATAGTAAGATGAATAATTACAAAGAAGCAAAAAAAAATGCCAAAAAGCTAAAACTTCAAAGTTTATCAAATAAATAATAGATATTATAGTTCAATGACCTCTGATTGAAAAGCTTCAGCTGTTACCATCTTACCACAGCCATTCGGTATTTTTAATGTGCTGTATCAACTAGTGATTCTTAGCCCACTGCCAAACATGCAGCTGAAGCCCATCATTTTTTTTGCTACTGTGAAGTAAAGTGTTGAAAGAAGTCCAAAATAAAGAAAAAAATAGAACATATGAAAGAAAAAGCATCTTGAAAAATTACATCTGGGGATGAGGAGGAAGTCAGAGGCTTCTAAAAGTAATTGTGTTTTTCAAGTCAATAAATTGCAATATTAATCACCCAAGTAAGTGTAGCTTACTTGGAAACTTAAAGGAAAGAACAAAGATCTAGGACTAAGAAATTTCCATGACATGTTACCTTTGGCTGCTGCACCTCGATTGAGAGATCCTGTGTTTTGGAAGGGAAGTCAGTGGAATCCAAAGAGAGCCATTCTTTCTCTAAGGCAGTCTGTGTGAATAAGAAATGTCCCAAAGTATACTGATAAAATCAGTTTCATTTAGATAACTTCTACAAATTTTCTTTTAAACTGTCTTATATGCTGTAAATGTTGTAGACATTTTCACCTAATACATCAGTTTTTCCTCGCAGGAAACTTTTGTCCTGCACAATTTCGAGATGTTGTGATATAATGGATTATTGAATATAACTGTTTAAAAATTGTTATGTGACTTTTGACTCCTATTCAGTGTTTCATATGTTTGACAGCTATAATTCCAAAAAGCACTAGAAATAATACTCATTATGCACAAATTGATTCATAGAATATATCCAAATGACTATGCATTTTCTCTTAAATTTATAATAATTGGTCTATTTTAGCTAACATTTTTTTTCCTCTCAGTCTTAACTGAAAGGAAAAAAAATCCATTCTCTTTTTAGTTAGGTTTGAGAGAAAATCCTCTTATCCATTTTTCATATTTTTACCCTAATGTCTCAGAAAACATGAAAGAATGTATTATGTGGTGATGAGTAAGACCCCACTAGTAACATGATTCCTATTATCCAGGCCTCTTCTTTCTCCTTTGTGTTAATCTTAATCCTATGCCCTTCTTCCAAAGTCCCTTCCTCCTAAAGAACATCTTTCTCTCATTTGTGAGATATTTCTACACTGTATTCTATCTCAAGCAGAACCTGAGATAGATGGTTATCCTAGCATTGGATAATTTATTATAGAATTACTGGGATTATTTATTGCTTGGATTGTCTAAAATAACAGTATATACTTTAACTGATATATAATAGGGGGTACATAATTCTCAAAGAAAAGTTGATGATAGAATCACATTTCATTTATAAGAAGTTATTTCTGATACTGCTTGAATGCTCTTTTAATTCTAAAATCAATTTGCATATATAACAGTGTAAACAAATTTTAACAATTCTCATTCATTTTTTCATTCATCTTGCTAATATTTTTTGTGATCATATGAAATTCAAGGAAATCCATTTTCTAATACTGGCAAAGGAGAGAGGATTAACACCCAGGGAACAAAATACCTTTTTCTCTTTTGTGCCTGTTAGATATTTAACAAAAGGCACAGTACACTTGACTCCTTAATGATAACATTTTAGATGAAATTCAGTGCTTTACAGAATCACATTGTTTTATGTCCTAAAGTAATACTTCAGAATAATAATACAACATATAATCAAATTTAAACAAAGTATCTTTGTGTTCAAAAGCCATTGGAATGAATAAGGATGACACATATTCATTAATACATTTCAAAATGTTTCATTGGAATATTTATACTCATTTTATACATTGGGATAAATTATTCTTTTATCATGGTTGCAATAAAAGAAATATAGTCATTATTTTTGAGATGCTGTGATTTAATAACAAAGAATATAGGCCTAAAATTAATATAATTCAATACTTAGAGGTTACATTATTTTCATAAGTGTAGATGCTACCTCTACCAATTTAAAATGCAATTCTTTCACTCTTTATCTTCATGTTTTGTTGTAAGCCAGAAAAATTATCAGCTGATAGCCAATTGTCTCCATCATCTACTAGGGTGGTCCTCAAACAATAATCATAAGGTACATTTACTGGGACATACTAATAAAGGTTTTGAGATTGGTAGGATTTTCCAGATTTCAAGCCCTGGTGTCACAGAATTTGAGAATTGATGACTTTTTGTAGTCCACTGGAAAGTATCATCATAAGCTTTTTAATGGAGGGTAACTGAGCCAGAAATATCTAAATGTAAAAATGATGAATGGAAAATGGGTTGTTTGAAAGCAGTAATTTTTGTTTTTATAATGGTTTCATTCCATTATACTATCGTTAATGATTATTTTATCCTGGATACCTGATTCACAAAACATCAGCTGGTATGAGATTTTTTTTAAATGACTAGGAACTTTCAAATATTTATAATAGAAAAATGAGAACACAGATATACAATTCCTTCTTATGTCCTTGACAAATAGAGTGAAATCTAAGATCATCCCTAGAGAACATCTAAGCCAAGGGCAAATCTCTCATATAATAGAATCCCTCACCTTCCTCTCTTAACATTTTTATATAGGAAAAACCTAGTTAAATGATTACCGACAGCAGCCTTACATAAGAAAAAGAGATGAGATGCCACAAAGAGGCAACATGTGATTTGAAAGATGTCTCTGGGAGGATAGAATTTGGCTGACAGACATAAAGACTCAAACAAATTCTGTATGCGTATAGGCACATTAGGCTGTTGTTTTTTTTTAAAGCACCAGCTGTCCAAAGTACCTTTGTGACCCCTATCCTATACTGTTTCCTTTGCTGCTTACCAGGTTCCCAAAGTGCAGATCCAAGGTGATCACCCTCATTTGTTATACCCCAAGAGATGGCCTTGGTAACTTTGTTAGCTTCCCAAATTAGGGTCTATTTCTATGAGGTCTTATGCCAAATGAAGACTTCATTCAAATTAGAATTCAAGACAATCAAGTTTTTCTATTTTATTTTCATGTTAGAGTTGTATACTTTAAGAACATGTATTTTATTAGCCTTCTTTTGTGATTAACATGATCACTGAGATGTCTTAGAAACATAAAGGTAATTTTGATAGATTATGTAAGGATAAAGAATTATTTGGGGAATAAAATAAGCATAAGTAACAAAAAATATTACTAGTACAATTGATTTATTTATAAGGTCAAGCTTGCTAATGTGAAGCTTACATTTGGCACTACCAAGAATGTCTGAAAAAATATATCTCTCCCAAAATGTCATTTCTTTTGGCCAAAAGCAATAAACATATCGCTGCTTTCTAAAATGTATGTTATTCTATTAGGTTTATCCCTAGAGATTTATACAATCCTCAGTGATTCCTTCAAAAATTTGTTCAGATTTTTCTCTATTGTACAAATTTTAAAACTATTTGAAGGGAAAGTTACCAACAACATATTTTTAGTTGTTAGGATCATTATAAAATTTATGTAAATTTTATATACATGTATACTTATATATGTGTATATGTATTGAGAGACCTACAGATAAACAGACACAGAAACACAGAGAAAAAGAAAGAGACACACATGAGAGTACTATTTGTATATATATATATATATATATATAGCTAAATCTACATGCTCACTTTTGACCAGAAATTTAACATGTACCCTGAAACTATAAAAGAAAAATATCAAAGATTATGGAAATTATTTTATGTCCATATTAACAAAATATTTTCTATAATGTATGTTTGGATATGTACATGTAGTTACATATATAACACATACATAGCTAGATAGATGAGAATTAAGGAGATAAACAGATGAGAGAAACAGACACATATTCATTCACAGGCCTATTCTTCCAAGACATTTCAATGCTAGTTGAGGTTATTCTGGGAACTATTAACATTATAAAAGGCTGTGTCCAAAGGAGATAATGAGCTTGGAGGGAAAAAAAGGAAGTCTTTTAAATTTTCATACTTATCCTTTCCAGAATGATATTCTCCATGATAACTGAATACAAGCACAGAACAGGTATGAACATATTTTAGGTTTAATTGGCCAAACTTTAGCAATACTCATCCTTTGTTACTAATTTGTTCATACCAACTTGCATGTATAATATTCCCCATTCTAAATAGAATAAATAAAATAATAAAATCATCATTTCCATGACTTCCAGAATCCCTTTTACTTTCCCCTAATCATAAAGGGGAGACACCATGAAGTAGTTACCTAGAGTTAAGAAGTTTAAAGTGATTCCCAAATACGACCCTTACTGTGTGATCCCGATCTAATCAGTTAACCTCTCTAAGGATCTGTTACTACTTCTGTAAAAATAAGAAGAGTAATATCTATCTCATAAAGTTCAGGTACTTTAAAGGGTTATATGTGACCTATTATTATCATGATTCTAATGCTTCATATTCCTCTCTAATGGACACTTGGCCTTGACCCCAAATTGGTCCATCATAATCTACCCTCGTGTCACATTCTGTTGGACTGAGCTCATTTTCTGGTCATCCCAAGGACCCACTGCTATGCTTGCCCCATTTTTATAGATGTGAAAAAAAGTCTGGACTACCTGTATTTGTACCATAATGGTATATTATAGCACAGACATGGTGCATTTCATTGCCAATGAATCTTAGTGGCTATTACAAATATAATTATGAACTCCTTTCAGACTTTGGCTATTTTGCTCAGTAAAAGGGAGCAAAGATAAAGGCAAATGTAAAATTTACATATTAAGAAACTGGCCTGGAGAGAAAGTGCATTTATTTACCCAGGGCAAAGACTACAAATCTCATTTCCCTGTTTCTCAGCTGTACACTTGCATACGACCAACAGGAAAACTTGAGAATTAAAATCTGGCGAATTCTGAACTCCCAGAATCATCGGGTAACTATCAAACAAATACATTTTGACTGAATATGACTTAATTTGCAGAGCTATAGAATTAGTAAATATACTGGTGGATTACCATAAATTTGAGAGAATCCTTTGATTGAGGGGACCCAGTCCTAAACTGTGAATGTTGTCCTAAGAAAAGTCCTCAGATCCTGGTGAGAGAAGTTATACCTCTCTGCACTGCCACTTTTTACCTAAGAGATGAACACCTTTTGTAGCCAAGACCAGGGAACAAAATGAGACAAATTTCTGAGAATCATCTGCTATAGATCTCTGTGTGGCAATACAGAGCAAAGAGTCCTGCCTCAGTAGAAGAACAGGAGAGGAACAATTCATTCAACATAAATTCTATTCCTATCAGTTAACTCTGTAAAAACATTCCTTGAAAAAGGATATCTAGGAACTCTTCCCCAAAATGACTAATAAGGAAAAAATATTTTACATGATTGTATATATATATATATATAATATATATATCAAATTGTTTACTATCTCAGGGAAGGGGGAGAGAGGGAATTTAGAATTCAAAACTTTAAAAAATAAAGATCAAAAATTGTTGTTCATGTAATTGGGGAAATAATAAAATATTACTTTTTTAAAAAGAAAGGAAAAGGATATCAAAGTCCATTGTGAGTAGCTCTGGCCATTTGTGTTCCCTGACCATGTGCTTCCATTACAAGGATACTTCAACATGTGCTTATTCCTCCTATGGAAGCTTTGTGCCAGGTTTATTGGCATAATGTTAAATAATGTTATATTTCTTGCTTTGTATTTTGAGTAAATGCTTTTGTAGGTTCCCTCCCTCCTCCAATGGTAGGAGGAAGGAGAGGAAAAAAACCTCAATAATTAAAATAAACAGTCTGATTTATTAATGGGAAATGCACTGATGAAAACTCAAACAGGTATGTGCCACCCATAAGTATTGTCCTTAACTATATAGCCACTACCCAATTGAAACTGCCAACATGGGTGAAGTTTGGAAGAGTGATTCCACAAAGTGAGAGGGATAAGGGGGGAAGGAAGGGGGCATTGTTACTGCACTGAGCTAGGCTTCTTCCATTCCAGGCTGAGCCATCTAAATATAACCCCTTAGATTTCCACCCCACCCCCCCATTCTAAGTTAAAGTTAAATATAGTCCTACAGAGTGTTAGATCAGTTCTATTGACATGTATTCAGCATGGTCAAATTCTCTGATCCATCATTCAAAAGACTTTCTAATCTGAGAACCACCCAACTTTGAAGCTTAAAATCATTATCTATATAGTCACAAATGTTGCTCTAATTGTCATATCCAACAACATCTTTCTTAGTACTCACCCTCTTGGCATTCTGGTGCATTTAACACAAATGAACATCTCTTTCTTGATGTTCTATTTCCTCTTTGTTTCCAGAGCATTGTTCTACACTATTTTTCCTTTTTATCTTGCACTATCCCTTTTTTAGCTCCTTTGATGGTTTCTCTTAATCCTCCTTCTGGAGTAGGATAAACCCACAAAACCCTGTCCTCAGCCCTCTCCACTCTCTACACTTTGCTTCAAATGTTACCTCAAGCCTTCTCAATTCCACCACTTCAATATCTCCCATATCCATCCTATACTTATTATTCTTGAAACTACATCCAAGCTTAGACCCTTATCATCCAGACAGTTTTAACTGCTTGCTAACTCCTCTCTCTGTTTCTAGTCTCCTATTTCCAATATATACTTTACATGACTGCTCAAAGTGATATGCCTAATGTTAAAATCTAACACTCTATTCACCAACTCAAAGAATTTAAGAATTGAAACTCAAAAGTCCTTAGCCTGACACTTAAGGCAACTGATACAAAAAAAAATGTCAATCAAAAGAGAACTAGATTTGGATAGAGGGTTGGGCTGAACTCCTGGTTCTGCTACTTATTACGAGCCTACCTTGGCAATATCATTGACCTTCTCTACTCCTCAGTTTCCTCATGCATAAAATGAAAGAGGTGAATTAGATGACCTCTAAATTTATTATATCTAGCTCTAAATTCTATTACCTTTATTCAGTTCAGAAAACACTTATTAACACCCTGTGGCTTTGTGATGTTATTGGAGCTACAGATAACAAAACAGACCTTGCTCTCAAGAAGCTTGCAATTTACCTGGGAGAAATGACAAATACAAAAATAATTATAAAGCAAGGCAGAGTAAAAAAAGGCCACACAAAGTATCATAATAGGAACGTTGAAGAGGGAAAGTTCACTTTTACCACTGTTTGCCTCCAGCCTGCTTTTTAGCCTCACACCTCTGTCCTGGCCTCACCCTTTGAAACACAATGTTCGGCCAAACTGAGGTAGTTGTTTATTGATTCCATCTTGTTCTACCCGGCCTCTGTATATCTGAACAAGATATACATTCCTAGAATAGACTCCCTTCTACCTCTCATCCTTGTTGGTGGAAACTTCTTTTTCTTCAAGACTCAGCTTAGAAGCAACACGTTCCATGAAGTACTGCCTGATCCAGCTAAAAGCTAAAAGTGATCAATTTTCTACAATTTAGAATGGAACATTATTGCCCATGGGAATTTTTTTTTCTTTTGCTAGCCTGAACATGCCAGTCAATGATGAATTAGGCTGGAGCTTAACCAGTCTTGTTTGGGACATAATTCCATTCATAGTCTAATGTGTGGTAGGGCCTCTACCATTCTCCCAGCCCACCAAGCATTGGTCAGTGACAAGGTCTACTCTCATCCCCCAAGGACAGCGTTCTACCTAGGTTTCCCGATTGGCTTATGAATACCTTATATGCCCTGCTTTCTTCTGCTCTCATCCTGTTCCAAGGAAAAGATACTGAGCTCTGAGTCCAAATGGAGAAGGTCACTGGTACTGTGCTCAGAGCCTGGTGATTCCTGGAATCAATGCTTAATCTCTTCAAGGGATACAGACATGGTTCTGACTCAGAGACTGGGTGGCTAGCTGTTGTCCTTCACACTCAAAAAGGAGCAAAATGACATCCCTGGTGATGCCTTTTAGCTCAAACATAAATCCTTCAGTAAGGCAGTTATGCACACTCATCAGCCTTTCTCTTTCCAGAGTCAATGAAGTCCAGTGATGGGACAAAAGCCCAACCCTGTGGTGGTGGCTGGGAAGCTTGGCTTCTTTGATGACGAACCACGCTCTGAGGGCTCCATGGCGCCTGCTTCTGCCCCTTTCAGACAGATGGACCACATCATTCTCGTCTACCCCTTCTCCTGGGAAAGCTTCCATGTGCCCGAGGACATCTCCCCTTTGACTCACGGCTGGTGTGAGGCCTGTGTAACCTCCAGCTGGCTTAGCCTGCCTCCCAGGGTGGTTTGCCAGGATCTGGTCACCATCCACACTACAGCTTATTGTAGCCACAGAGGAGAGCTGGGCATCTCATCCCAAGTCGACATCAAAGTGGCCCTGCAAAGGGCTCAGCGAGCCCTCACACCAGAGGCACCAGCCTTTCCTGGACACCCCATATACCCAGAGATTAAATATTCTAGAAATCTCATGTCACCTCTGGTGCTGTTTGAAACCACCAGGCCTAGTAACCCAGGGGATCAAAACCATCCAGATTCAACTAATGTGGATTCCTCAGAAAAAAGTAAAATCTCCCCACCTTATTCTTGGGAGTGTCAAAGAGCATTTATTAACTAAGCGCCTGCTTAGTAAACTAAAGCAAATAGACATCAAGTGACTTGTCCAGAGTCACAAGTTAATAAATGCCTGAGGCTAGATTTGAATTTCCTTCTTCATGATTCCAGACCCAGCCTTCTCCCCGCTGCCCCCACCTAGTTACCTCTAAGGCATAATCACATCATCACACAGCTAGTTAGCTCAGTGCTATACTTGGAGTCAGGAAAATTTCTGAATCTTCAGATACTGTGTAATAAGTTGGTCTACAAGCACTTATTAAGTGATTACTTAATTAGGCACTGCACTAAGCATTGGGTCCTGGATCAAGTCATTGAACTCATATGAAAATGGGGATAGGATAGCACCTACCTCAAAGGGCTGTTATAAGGATCAAATGAGATGATTTACATCCATTTTCCAAACCTTAATGGCCTGTTATAAATGTTAACTATTATTGTTAGAATACTGGAAAAGTCACTTTCAATCTCAAGACAGACATTCATATTACAGAGAAAAGTATGCCACATCTGGCGATATCCAACAGCTGAAACCCCAGACATAGTTCTCTCCTTGGAACCAGAGCTATAAGACAGTCTTGGTATTGGGGACTTTAGCCTAGTCAAAGCAGAGACACTGCACACAAAAATGCCATCCAACTATCTGATCAATTTTGTAATCAGGAATTCAAATCCTGGATAGCCACATCTTGCAATCTACTTGCAATCTTTCACTCTTCTCATCTGTAATATTTTACAGTTGAGTCCACATTCTAAATGGCTGTTATCCTTGGTTGTCATACTCCTCTTTCCTCTCAATTTGTTATATACCTCAAATATTAGTGGACAAGAGTATAGACAGAAGCCCTTGTGGAAACTCTTAGAGAAGAATCCCACCGCCTAGGTAAGGAGGCCTAATTCAAGCATCTGCCTGCCTTAACAAAGTGCTGTAGTCCATCAAAAATTAATATAGAGAATTATAATTCTGTCCCAACTATCAAGCCCTAAATGACATCAGACCAGCATATTTCCTGGATACCCAGTTGATAGGAGAAATAATATTGGTTTAAATGTGGATGAGTGACAAAAAGAAACAACCAGACAGAGAAGATATATTTTTTAAAACCAGGTTGTATAATTTGATTTGTCCAATAGTTTTTCATTCTTTCAGAAGTTCATGATTTGAGTTGAAACTTGGCCAACTTCTTCACTGATTGTCTGAGAAGCACAGAGAAGAATGATTAAGAAAATAGATTTCTTAGAAAAAAAATAAAAGATACAAAGACTTAGAGAATACTACATATACATACCTATATATGTGTATATATAGATATAATGACTCTGTGTACTATAACTTTGTATTGGTAATATTAGGCCCAATTTTTTAAACATAGTCAGAATATGTTAAACATGACAGCACCACAAAAAATGAATTTATGACCCCTAAAGAGGCAGGAAATAACTAATTACCAATGTGTAAATCATGCCTGAATTATGTGTGCAATCAGATCATTGAGTAGTAATATCCTAGGTCAAAATTAGTATCAAATTATAGGATAGCATAATGAGATGAAGAGACACACTGCATGTGACTCCAATTGCCCTATGCATGCTGAATAAGTGGAAGTTAATTATAGGAAAAGTTGTTAATTCTGATCATCTCTGTTTCTGATTTAAGTTTAATTAATGTAAAGCAAAAATCACAGTAATAAAGCTGAAAGAGACCAGAAATCCCCTTAGACAACTAATACCTGAGGTACTTATCTAACAGGAAGGAAAGGGAAGCATGATAAGCAAGTTGTTTAGACACTTGTTTAGAATATGGACTCAATTACAAAATGTTACAGAAGAGGACAGTGGAAAATTACAAGTAGTATCTCCTCAAGATATAGTTAAGAATAGTGGGAGAGAAAATGAGTTTGCAAAAAGTCTTGCAGGAGATTGAGCCAAACCTCAGATTTATAGATATAACTATAGAGATAAAAGATGAAATGGATTTGCCTTTTTTCTACACTGATCTGTTTTCATGAGTAATGGTAGTTGAACTATCACACTTGGTCTAAGCATCCACTTATAATTTGAGGAGTGAGAAACATTCCTCAAAAAACTAAATCAGGAAAAATACTTAGACTAGAGCAAGAAGAAATTGGTGCTAGATGTGACAAAATCCCCAAAACAATGAAGTATTCCTTTTTCTCAGACTCATATAATAAATATCTGGAAGGAAAAAAAAAAAAACAAACTAGAATCCCATTATTGATAAATGTGACCAGCAAGGAAGTTGTGACTAGTTACTTGATCCTATTCAGCAGTTAGGATGAAGTGCTATCAACCCATATTTGTCCCAATGATTCAGAAATTCTACCCAACACTAAGGAGTAATCTGGAGTAACTACCAGGCTCTCTGACTCTCAGAGAGGCAACTTGTTCTCTTCTCTGAGCTGTATACACCTTGTTGGTGGCATGTGTACTGATAATCTAAGTAAAGTTAATATATACAATCAGATTATGGCTGAAACTTCAATTTACTCTAGGAAAGAGTCCACATCCACCTAAGTTATCTGCTGCATTTCATTTGAGGCCAATTACAAAGACAAAAATGTGTACAACAAAAAAGTAGCATTTGGACAGTAAGTATTCTGAGCCAAGCATTATGCTACAGAACTTTAATTATGATATTAGAAGAGAATAAAAAAACATAAATTAACCTAGCACAGATATTTCCTCCTAAACTAATTTCTCTGCAGTCTTTCTCTTAGCTATTCTCATGGGGAGCTGGTAAGAGTCCACCTGGGAAAAGTCTTTCTCTGTCTCTGTCTCTGCCTCTCTGTCTCCCTCTCTCCTGTCACACTAACTGTTGTAATGGATGGGAGAATGGAGTCACCCACCATGATTACTTTGAGACTAGAGAGTGAGAGAGGTGGGATGGAGCCATTAGATGGAGAGGTGGGATAGGTTGATTCTCCCCTCTCTTCCCCTAATGAAAACAGCACCAATTGTCTTTTAGAAGGAAAGGATATGTCCCTTCAGAGACTTAGTTAAATATAAAATCAATGACTGAAGTTGACTCTCCCTCCTTGAGGGAAAAGTATGGCTTTCTTCCCCAAGATTCAGTTCTTTTCCTGGATGTTATGAGGCAAGTAACTTAATCTAAAGGGAATAATTCTTTTATTCTAAAGGGACACACAAGACAGGGAGAATAGAGTTGTTGAGTAAGGGAAGTGGGAAGTGAGAAATCCCTAAGAACTAACAACTGACCCTCCCCAAATCCTGAGGGTTCAGGCTGTCTGCCTGACTTGCCTTAGTCACTTGTGCTCTTTGTCCTGACTTCTATCTACCCTAGTTGTAGCATGAAGTTCACAGGACAACTTTAGGGGATAGAGAGAGAAGTCTTCTTTGGGTGGATGGCTTAATAATAAAGTCCCATACACTTTTTTATCTCCAGCTGGATCCCAGGGGTTTGGGCTCACTGAGAGATGGTCCCTGTTCAGAAGGTCTTCTGTCTCCGAGGTTTCTCTTAGAACAACCACTCTAGAGGAGTTCCCCAAGAGAAGTGAAGTGATCTGGCAGTTTCCCCTCAGCTCTTCTGTGTTCCTTTTATGGAATCCTCTGTCTTCCTTGCCCTTCCCCCATTTGAGTTGTCTTTTTTGCATGCTGGATCTATTTTCCTCTATTACAGTATCCCCCTTTTGGTTTTGGAAAATTTGTCATCTTGACATAATTGAATACATTACTTACTTTATACTTTATGTTTACTGCTTTAATGTTTTACTGTTTATTATGTTTACTGTTATTTCTAATTTTCTATCTATCTGTATGATATCCCCTCTATTCCCCTCCCCAAATTAAAAAAAAATTTGTTAGCCCTTAACTATGTCCTATTTCTTAACCCTCCTTAAATTAGGGAAAGAGGTAGTCAGGGAAAGAGAAAGTGAAAAGGGAAGTTCAAATAACTTAGAGAGCCAGACATAGGGAAAGAATAAGATTAACCTAATGTATAGATGTAAAAAAATCTCATAAGGTTAAAGAATTGTAATAGTTAAAGCACTTAAGAAAGCATAAAATGATGTAAGGAGTAAGACTATTTTACTTTACTTAGAGTTCTTTAAGATATTGTTACTAGAGAGTTAATCAACATTGTTGCATATTGTTCAAAGATATTGTTAACCCTAAAACCCAAGCTATTTCATTGTATCAACCTTTGTAACTGTAAGGATGATATTAGAAAATAAGTATTGTTTTATTAGTTTAGGGATAAGAAGTAAAGTGGCTGCTGGAGTCTGAAGCAGAGCTGAGAAAACGTGTTAATTTCAGATGTGACAATTATAACCGTTTTTTCTGTGGCAATTACTTTCTCTGGCAGATGGCAGAGACCATCTCAGAGACTCTCTCAGGACTGGAGCAGGTAAGATCTTTGCCTCTCTCTCTGTCTGAGGGAAAGATCTGAAGGAGCTCAGTGTTTTCCTTTCCCAACTCGGGAAATACTATTGAATATCTATTGTGGTTTTTATATTTATATTATATGTATGTACATATATATATATAATATGTGTATATATATATTGTTTAACTGTGAGAAGACAAAAGAAAAATCTGATCTTTGGTTTGGACTCACTAAGCCTCAGAGTCCTAATTTGATTCTTGTTGAGACTCAACCAGCTAGCCTTTGCTATTTTATAATTTGAAGGCGAAGTTAACACTTATAAGGATAATAGTGGTAGTTTTTATTTAGATAGTATAAATTTGGGTTAGTCAAATCAGGGAGGAATAGTGTAGCCTGTGAAACACAGGAGAAGCAGTCCCTTTTGGAACCTGGGAGTTTATTTGGGTGGATTTAGAATCCTTTAGAATTAGAAATCCTTTATTTATCCTTATATATTTCAATAAATACTTTATTTTTATAATAAAAGTCTCTTTAGCATCCTTGCACCTGACCCTGAAGGAAAGTTCACATTTGAGCTTCACTTCATCACTGACTACCTCTATCAAAAGTATCCAAACAGTTTGAACCTGATTGGTGAGTTAAACAGTTTTGAAAAGTTTCGAACCTATATTGGAACAGTTTTTCCATCTAAATATTTTATTGTATAACTCACAATTTTTATTTTTTACATAACCAATACACTTAACTCAAATCTCTTCTCTGAAAACCCTATCTTAGCACAGGTTAATTAGTCAGGATAAGTTAGGTTAAGAACAGGACATAGTTAAGGGTTAACAGATTTTTTTTATTTGGGGAGGGAAATAGAAGGGATAGTATACAGATAGATAGAAAATTAGAAATAACAGTAAACATAAGGTAAGTAATGCATTCAAAGCCAATGCAAATTGTCAAGGTGACAAATTTTCCAAAACCAAAAGGGGGATACTGTAATAGAGGAAAATAGATCCAGCATGCAAAAAAGACAACTCAAATGGGGGAAGGGCAAGGAAGACAGAGGATTCCATAAAAGGAACACAGAAGAGCTGAGGGGAAACTGCCAGATCACTTCACTTCTCTTGGGGAACTCCTCTAGAGTGGTTGTTCTAAGAGAAACCTCGGAGACAGAAGACCTTCTGAACAGGGACCATCTCTCAGTGAGCCCAAACCCCTGGGATCCAGCTGGAGATAAAAAAGTGTATGGGACTTTATTATTAAGCCATCCACCCAAAGAAGACTTCTCTCTCTATCCCCTAAAGTTGTCCTGTGAACTTCATGCTACAACTAGGGTAGATAGAAGTCAGGACAAAGAGCACAAGTGACTAAGGCAAGTCAGGCAGACAGCCTGAACCCTCAGGATTTGGGGAGGGGGTCAGTTGTTAGTTCTTAGGGATTTCTCACTTCCCACTTCCCTTACTCAACAACTCTATTCTCCCTGTCTTGTGTTTCCCTTTAGAATAAAAGAATTATTCCCTTTAGATTATGTTGCTTGCCTCATAACATCCAGGAAGAGAACTGAAGCTTGGAGAGGAAAGCCATACTTTTTCCCTCAAGGAGGGAGCGTCAACTTCAGTCATTGACTTATATTTAACTAAGTCTCTGAAGGGATATATCTTGTTCCTCTAAAGGGCAATTGGTGTTGTTTTCATTAGGGGAAGAAAGGGGAGGATCTATCTATCCCTCTTCTCCATCTTTTGCCTCCATCCCACCTCTCTCACTCTCTAGTCTCAAAGTAATCATTGTGGGCAACTCCATTCTCCATTCACCCATCCATTTCACAACCAATATAATGATAGGCAATAAGAGATGGAGTCAAGATGGTGGCATAAAGGCAGCAAAAGTTCAGACCTCTGAAAACCCTTCCTTACCAATTATAAACTAAATGCTCCCAGGAGACTGAAAATCAGACCTACAAAAAGAAAGAGCCAAGGAACCCTCCTGCTGGACTCAATTCAAAAGGTATTTCCTCCCCCCACCCCCCAAATCCAGAATTTGAGAATACTCAGGTTTAAGGGGAAGGAAGAAGGAAGGTTCCAGGACTCCTCCCCCACACACACACACCTAGAGTGCTAAGCCTCCAGAGGCAGTGGGAACCTCTGGCTGGGCAAAGGCACTGGTCTGGAGGAAGTACCTTGTTGGCAGAGCTGTGCCAGGCTCAGAACCTCAAACACAGGCATGGGGAAGGAGCTGGAGAATGAGCACAGAACAGGCAGCTTGGTCACAGCAGTGGAGACCCTCCATATTGCTCCAGCCTTCCAGGAGTTTTTGGCCTCAAGGAACATTCAGCACAACCAAGCTGAACTTAATGCCATCAAAAGTCTTCAGAGGTCAGGAAAACTCAAGCTCCAACAGCCTTCCCCCACAGACTGCACTGAGAGACCTCCTGACAAAGCTCCAAGAGAGGAGACTGACAGAAAACTGCAACCCCCCCCAAAAAAATGAGAGGAGAAAGAGGACAGACAGCTGCAGGGAGCAAAGAAGGGGTAAATATGAGCAAACAACAGAAAAAGAAAAAAGAAATTACAATCGACAGCTTCTATGCAAGCAATGAACAAAGAGCAAATGGAACAGAGGAGGAGGGAAAATCAAGCAATTAAACAGAAATCCCAGTGAATTGGATACAGGCTCTTGAAGAACTTAAAATGCAATTCAAAACACAATTAAGAGAGGCTGAAGACAATTAGGAAAAGAACTTAAACACTAAGATAAGTCATCTGGAAACAGAAAATAGTGTCTTGAAAGACAAAATCAACCAGCTTGAAAATGAGGCAAGGGAGATAAAAGATGAGGCAAAGAAGATGAAACATGAGGCAAAGGTGATGAAAGATGAGGCAAAGGAAATGAGAGATGAGGTAAAGAGAATGAAAGATGACCTTCAAAGAAAATCAAACCAGAAGAAGAAGGATGACCAAAAAGCCAGGAATGAAATCCAGTCTTTAAGAACCAGAATACAACAACTAGAATTAAGTGACCTCATAAGGCAGCAGGACACTATAAAACAAAATCAAAAGAATGAAAAAATTGAGGAAAATATGAAGCATCTCATTCACAAAACAGAAGATATAGAAAATCATTCCAGGAGAGTCAACTTAAAAATCATTGGTTTACCAAAAGACTATGGCAAAAGAAAAAGCCTGGACATAATACTATAGGAAATTACCCAAGAAAACTGTCCCAATATTCTAGAACAAGAGGGAAAAGTGGAGATTGAAAGAATCCACAGATCACTTCCTATACTTAATCCCAAACTGACAACACCCAGGAATGTTATAGCCAAATTTAAGAACTATCAGACCAAGGAAAAAATATTACAAGCTGCTTAGAAGTCATTCAGATACCATGGAACCACAGTGAGGATAACACAGGATCTGGCTGCATCTACACTGAAGGACCAAAAGGCATGGAATATGATATTCCAGAAAGCAAGGGAACTATGTCTACAACCAAGAATCCACTACCCAGCAAAACTGACCATATTCTTACAGGGGAAAGTATGGTCATTCAACAAAATTGAAGAATTCCAAGCATTTATTAAAAAAAAAAGACCAGACTTGAACAGAAAATTTGATGCCCAAGCACAGAACTCAAGAGAATCATCAAAAAGTAAATTTAAAAGAGGGAAAAAAGAAAAAAAAGACAAAACAAGCAAAAAAAGAAAAACACCCTTTTTTTTAAAAGACCCAATAAGTTAAAATGATATGTATCCCTATAAGAAAAGAGGTCATTGGTAACTCTTAAAAATTATTATTATCACCTGGGCAGCTATAAGAATTATACTTAGAGGGAATAGTAAAAAACTATATAGGATGAAATGATAAGACATAAATATGTATATATATATATGTATGCACAAATACATATACATTTAGAAATATATATACATATATACAACTAGAGCTAAAAAAAGAGGTTAATACTAAAATAATGGGAACAGAAACAAAAGGGGGTAAATTTATGTGTCACAAAGAAGCTCGTAGTGGGAGGGGGTAGAACATCAATACACTGAAAGGGTAAAGAGGTTGGAGATAGGAAATACTCAACTCTTATGTGCATTGAAATTGACCCAAAGAGGGAAGAACAATCCAGTCCACTGGGGCAGAGAATAGATTTGCACCCTATAGGGAATTAGAAGGGTAACAAACAGACTAGTGGGGAGAGAAGTAGTACCAGGGAGGAAGAGGGTGGAGGAAGAGGAAAAAGACTGCAAAGAAAATAAGGGGGGAATAAGAAGGGAGAAGGATAGAAAGGGAAGTAAAATAAGGGTGGGAACGAGAGGGACTGATTAAAAACAAACATTGGTGTAGAAGGAGATAGTGAAAGAAGAAAAGGCAGGACTAGGAGTAGAAATCAAAATGCTAGGAAAAACTATAAGCAAATTAGGTGAACACAGAATATGATACATGTCAGATCTTTGGGAAAGCAAGAGCTAGAAAAAAATCACAAAATGTAAAATCAATAATTTTGATTACATCAAATTAAAAAGTTTTTGTACAAACAAAACAAATGCATCCAAAATTAGAAGGGAAGCAACAAATTGGGAAACAATCTTCATTACAAAAACCTCTGACAAAGGGCTAATTACTCAAATTTATAAAGAACTAAACCAATTGTACAAAATATCAATCCATTCTCCAATTGATAAATGGGCAAGGGACATGAATAGGCAATTTTCAGTTAAATAAATCAAATCTATTAATAAGAACATGAAAAAGTGTTCTAAATCTCTTATAATCAGAGAAATACAAATCAAAACAACTCTGAGGTATCACCTCACACCTAGAAGATTGGCTAACATGACAGCAAAGGGAAGTAATGAATGCTGCAGGGGATGTGGCAAAGTTGGGACATTAATGCATTGCTGGTGGAACTGTGAATTGATTCAACCATTCTGGAGGGCAATTTGGAACTATATCCAAAGGGTGCTAAAAGACTGTCTGCCCTTTGATCCGGCCATAGCACTGCTGGTTTTGTACCCCAAAGAGATAATAAGGGAAATGACATGTACAAAAATATTCATAGCTGCGCTCTTTGTGGTGGCAGAAAATTGGAAAATGAGGGGATGCCCTTCAATTGGGTAATGGCTAAACAAATTGTGGTACATGTGGGTGATGGAATACTATTGTGCTCAAAGGAATAATAAAATGGAGGAATTCCATGGGAACTGGAACAACTTCTAGGAATTGATGCAGAGTGAAAGGAGCAGAACCAGGGGAACATTGTACACAGAAACTGACACACTGTGGTACAATCGAATGTAATGGACTTCTCCATTAGTGGCAATGAAGTGATCCTGAAGAACTTGGAGGAATCTACAAGAAAAACCACTATTCACATTCAGGGGAAAAACTGTGGGAGTAGAAACACAGAAGAAAAACAACTGCTTGAATACATGGGTCAAGGGGAAATGGCTGGTGAGGTAGACTCTAAATGAACATCATTATGCAAACACCAACAACATGGAAATAGGTTCTGATCAAAGACACATGTAATACCCAATGAAATTGCATGTTGGCTGTGGGAAGGGTGGGTGGAGGGGAGGGAGGGAAATAATGTGATTATTGTAACCAAGGCATAATGTTCTAAATTGACTAAATACATTAATTCAAATTAAAAAAATAAATGAAAAAAGTAATGATAGGCAGTTTCTCCAAAGTGTTACTTGTTTGTTTTTTTAAAAACAGAAACAAGGGAAGATATGGTTTGCTATAGAAAATAGTTCATGAAGGTATAATAATAATTCCTTGTCATATTTTTATTAATGATCTTTAATTACATATTTGATTTCATTAATGACTTGAAAAATAAGTAGATCATCATTAAAATGATTTTATAAATATCGGAAAGTAGGCATTTTGATCAATCTCATGATTTCTTACAATTTATTTTAAACCTAGGCTAATACTATCTGTGTTATATTCAATGATGTTTTGTGTAAACATGCAACAAATGTAGATCTCCAACAATATGTTTTACTCACAGTTGACTGAACAAAGATCTCACATATTCATTGCAGCTAGAATTAAATTAAAGTTTTTCGATGGTCTAAAAACTATGATTCACCTATCCTCTGCTACTATCATTGCAGAAACAGAGAAGACCAAAGACCATTTGAAACATATGTAGATTCTAGATCATCTATTCTCTCTCTCTCTCTCTCTCTCTCTCTCTCTCTCTCTCTCTCTCTCTCTCTCTCTCTCTCTCCTTCTCTCTCTTTCCTTCCCTCCCTCCCCTCTTTCCCCTTCTTCCCCTCTTCCCCTCTCTCCTTTCTGAGGATTTCAAGGATTTGGAAAGCTGATCACCATAAATAGAGAAGACTTTCTAGCATTTTAGAGCCTGTCAAGTTAGTGCTCTGCTAGCATACCTTTCAAAAAAGAATTCAGAGTAATTTCCATAGCATAATGCAATGTCAGAGAAAGACTTCTGTGGAGATATCTTATACCACAATAAGTTTCAAAGGATTAAACAATATAAATAAAAGTTTTTTTTAAGGAAAAATCCCTGACCTTAGGGAATTTATACTTTTCTTATTATTAGTAATCTTTTTTGAAAATATTGACGTTACAATACACAATAGGCCTTTGTAGTCTGAATACTTCTGTTAAGGAAAAGGAAAACAAATTCGACATTTTCTAAACTTATTAAAATATAGACACTTTGGAGGCAGTCAGGTGACTCTGTGGATAGACAGCCAAGCCCAGGCCCAGGAGGTTCTGAGTTCAAATTTGACCTTAGACACTTCCTAACTCTATGACCCTGAGCAAATCATTTAACACCTATCTCCTAGCCCTTTTATGGTTTGGAATTAATAATTAGTATTGATTCTAAGACAGAAGGTAAGAGTTTTAAAATATATAGACTTTGTCATAAAATACAAAGCACTAATATTAATATAAATATAATGTAAGAACCAGTTTCAAAGTTTAGGAGAGTATAGACCATGATTATAATAGTCTCAGTGCATCCTTATCTTGAGAACAAATGTATAAAGTATTAAATAATGGCACACATTTTCTGGTTTATTTGATATAAACCATGATGGCAACTCCATTATCTATATGATAAAAACATTTTAATGGTTTTAAGTTTCACTCAGTGCTACTTTAAATGATTTTTTAGCTATTCCAGTTCACACTTACTTCATCAAACGTAAAGTCATCAAGGTTGATTTCTTCATAGTCATCCTCAAGAACTTCATTTTTAATGGAAGCTAGCGCTTTGGCCAGCTTCT
The DNA here is from genome assembly GCF_027887165.1 of Monodelphis domestica. Classification (NCBI taxonomy): domain Eukaryota; kingdom Metazoa; phylum Chordata; class Mammalia; order Didelphimorphia; family Didelphidae; genus Monodelphis; species Monodelphis domestica. Next base: position 66,278,096 of record NC_077231.1, on the reverse strand, counting down.
TCCGCAATAAGAAGCCTTTCCAAACTGCCTAAACAAAAATGTAAAGCATGTTATTAGGTTATAGATCAAACCCAAATCCAGATTCTCTCTGTTATCCCATTAGGAAGATAAAACATCTCAGAACTTGGTTTAATAGCTCAGTGATCTGTTTTTTGAACTTTATGTGACATTTAAAAGTACAAGACAAATTAAATGTCTGCACGTGTCTAAAGTCCTGAATACTCGGGAGATTTGCTGCTTGGTAAGCAGAATGGAATCTTAAAACTCCCTCAACTACAAGCCTCGGTCAACTAATTAATGATCTGACAAATCCTTGAGGACCTATTAAAAACTGAGAAGAAAGGGGTATAAACACAAATACAAATTTTCAAATGATTGTGTAAAAAGTGAACTGAAGCATACATAGGAAATATTAAATATTTAGAAGCAACAATACTTGAGATTATAAAACCATGTAAATTCATAATGATTTGGGGCCTTTTAAAAATAGAACTGATTAAATAGTATCATGGACTTTTATGGCAGACATCAGATAACTTCTTTTTACTGTTACTGTAATTACAATATTACTGTCTCCAAGCCTTAGCTCTCCTTAGCATTCTGCAGTGGTGAGGAGATCAGCCCCCAAATTAGGAAGAATTACATTCCATTTCCAACCTTACTGTCTACCTCAAGGAAATTGGTCAATGGCTCTTAAGTCTCAGATTCATCTCTAATATAAAGGCAGTAATACTTACACTGCTCATTTCACAGAGCTGCTGTGGAGGAAGCATATTATAAACCTTAAAGCATGGAGGGCAGCTAGGTATCTCAGTAGATTGAAAGCCAGACCTAGAGACAAGAGGTTCTGGGTTCTAACTGAGTGACCCTACACAAGTCACTTACCCCATTGCCTAGCCCTTACCACTCTTCTGCCTTGGAACCAATACATAGTATTGATTCTAAGATGGAAGATAAGGGTTACAAAAATAACTTGAAGCATGACATAAATCTGAGTTTTTGTTGTCATATCTTAGTTGCTATAATAAGGCAGTTAGTGATATGTATTTATCTGAAAACTTTTTAATGTATTTGTACATGTAGGCAAATTTCAAATGCTAAAGAACTAATATATTATTGAGATAATTAGAAAAGAGACAAATTGTTTCTAAGAAATAAACATTTATGTGACTCCAAAAAGAAATGAGATCTTATGTTTAGAAAGAAGAAAAAGTTGTGAAATATAAGCTGAATCATTTTTCTAAAATGCTATATCTGCCAAGGGGGCAGCTAGGTGGTACAGTAGATAGACTGCTGGTCCTGGAGTCAGGAGGACCTGAGTTCAAATTTGGACTCAGACATTTATTAGCTGTGTGACCTGTGCAAGTTACTTAGCCCACTTTGCCTTAGTTACCTCATCTGTAAAATGAGCTGGAGAAGATAGCAAACTGTCCCATTTTCTTTGCCAAGAAAACCCCAAATAGTCACAAAGTTAGACATGACCAGTCAATGAGAAAAAAGAAATTATCTGCCAAACTCAATTGATGAGGACATTTTAAAAGACTTTCTAAACTTTTTTAACATAAAAGGTAAATTTTAAGCTTCAAAAATCCAACCAAGTAATGTTTAAAAATTCAAATTACATCTCCTCCTTCCAAGTACAATGAGCTTTACTCTAAAGCTGGAGGGGAGGGAGTGAAAGGAAGTCAGAATCATGTTTTTAAGTATTTATAAAATGAAATATATAAGATGTGATACAGATAGACAAAAAAAGAACTATATAAGATTGCAAGGGAAACCAAAAGTTAACAGAAATAAAGATATAATTTTTCTACCATTCAAGATCCTGGTCCCTTTTGGAATCTATCCATATTATCCAAGAATTCTCGTGGTCTAGGTGAAGAACTCTTGCTTTAAGTTCATTCAATGTCAGGAGTTTATAGAGTCCCAGGGTCAGTCAGAACCAGGAAACCCCTGCCTACATAGCCAGATGGTAACATGTATCACCTCAGTCCTAGTGCTGGCCCACATGAAGCAAATACATCATTTTTAGAGCATTTAAATTTTTTTAGAATTCTAAATTCCTAGCTGCACAATGGTTTTCTCCTGAGAAATGACTATCTGAGGTATGTATCAGGGAATAAAGAAAGAGGGTCACCCCTAGGTTGGTGAATGCCTGAAGCTGAAAATATGAATGATGCTGTGACCTCATCCTCCTTCTTCATCTCTGCTTCCTTCAAGTACTAGCTAAAATTCCATCTTCTAAAAGAAAGCCTTTTCTGATATCCCATAATACTGGTGCCTTCCCTCTCTGGATTACCTCCAATTTAAACTGTTTGGATATTATATCTACCTAGGGTTTTCTCTGTCCCATCAGACTAAGAACTCCTTCAGAGCTATGACTGCTTTTCCCTCTCCTTGCATCCCTACTGCTTGGTGGGATGGATGGCACACAGTAGGTGCTTTGTATGTTTAATAACTGAATGACAGTATAAATAAGTTTGATGTGTGATATAAGCTGTTTATTTTTTCTCCCCTTGTCCCAGATTATGGCTACCTTATCAATAAACACAAGGATAGAATGAAGACATCTTGTTTGCACATATAAATTTACAAAGAATGCCACAGACCTGAATACGTGTTGCAGCCTTTTCCCTCTGTGTATGCATATCAGTGGTGCTACATTTTCTTTTTTTCATAGCAATCTGTGTCTTCAAAAAGCCATTTCGCCAAGCTCTCTGTATTATTATTGCAGCCATATTCTTTATAGTACAGAAATTAATCTGCATTCGAATGGAGGATCCTTCCTTTGACTTCCTATTAATAGCAAAAATAGCTATTTTAGTGGCAGAAATTAAAAACGGAAAAATATTTTATCATATTTGAGAGTTTCACACAAAAAATATATGAACAGGTAAAATAAGAAACTTAATGCATATTCTGTCTTCATTGATTGTTTCTTCTGAGCATAACTCATTGCAATGTTAAAGAACTCTGATAAAGCCATGTGCTCAGTTTGTAAAAATTGTCTAAGATACAGTTGTTTTCCATTAAGGGAGTGATACAGAACTTTCCTCTTAGGAAAATAAGTATTACTTTACTAGAATATGAAACATAAATTAAGTGTCCCGAAAGACTAGTGAAGACAATACTCTGGCATTTACAAGGAGATAGCCTCCAAGTAGGGTTAGGATAAAAATGGAGACCAGACCTTGTTGTGGAAATGACAAATAGAAGATATTAAAACTAATGATTTCAACAAATTAAGGGAGCCAGAACCAAGAACCTTTGGTATATAACAGAACCATAGAACCTTGGAGATGGTTAGACAGTCACTAGAGGTCAAAAACCCAATATCAGAAGTCATCTTGTTCCACCATTAAAGCATTGTTATCAAGTCCAAATATAAATTGATCCTTGATACAACATATTGAGTTAGAAAGCCACAAATGGACATCATTTATGTATGTTATTATTTTTTATTTTGTTTCCCAATTACAATTTAAGCTGGTTCCCATGGCTGTGGTTCATGTTAATACCTCTAACCTAAAACATAAATGAAAATTTTTATAGCATCTCTAATAAATGGTCACTGAGTCACCTCTTGAAGGCCTCAGGTGATTGAGAAATCACTATATTCCAAAGTAGAATATTCCATTTCTGGAAAATTCTAATTATTTGGGAAGTCTTCATTTGATTAAGGCAAAATCTCCTTTTCTTTAACTCAAATCCATTGTTCTGATTTTTCAGGTCAACAGAATTAAGTCTAATTTCACTTTCAAACCATGGTATTTCAAATACATAAAGAGACCAATCATCTCTGCACCATCCCTATTCCACCAATTCTTATCTTTAGACCAAAGATCTCCAATTCTTTCAATTAATTCTCTTATGAAATAATTTTTGTGTCCCATCAATATTCCGGTCCAGGTCCTCTGGATGCTCTCTAGCTTGACAACACTCTTCTTAAAATATGGCACTGAATGAAACTGAACATGACACTCTACGTGTGATCTCATCAAATCAGACTACAGTGGGGCTAATATCCACCTGGATTGCATATGGACATTTAGAGATAGCATGGTGGCTTGATCAAGAGCAGAAGATGCCAAAGGAAACATATTTCCTATTATGACAAGGTCACTAAATTGTTAATTCTCAGAAATGCCTTAAACATAGTACGCTTGAGTTTCGATAAAATATCTGAAAAAATCTCACTGAATCCATTTATCTATCCAGATGTATTTATTAAGTATCTACAATGTTCTAGTCACCATATTGGATGTGGATACGGATATTGGGGATATAAATGTAATAAATTAAATGATTCCTATAGTAGCTTACATTTTAAAAAAGAGACAAAAATATTATTATATGTAATTCTTATAGTCCTTTGGTTGCAAAAGTCAATCATCTGGTAGTTTCCCTGCATTCATTAATGGAGAGCTGCCTGCTTGAGGGACAGGGTGGAACTGGTGAGAATGGGAGAGAAGAGTTATCTTCCAGTTTCCAGTTTTGAGAGAGAAAATGCATGATTCCAAACTCTCTCTAGGTCCATGAAGAGAGAACTCTCTCTCTCTCTCTCTCTCTCTCTCTCTCTCTCTCTCTCTCTCTCTCTCTCTCTCTCTCTCTCTCTCTGTCTCTCTCTCTCTCTTTCTCTCTCTCTCAATCTTATTTACCTGTTTATTATGTTTTTTTTGCCTATCACCTTAAATTTCTTTGATATTTTCTATGAATGTTCATCATGTACCTAGAATCTTGTGAGACAGAAAACAAGGCCTTTGAAGAGTAGCTTGAGACAATGCCATTCTCAATTACAAACAATCAGGTATTTTAGTTTGAATTTGAATTGTTTTGTACCATGACACAAAAAAGGGGTTAAGAACTCATGTTTTAGATTAAATTCTACTGGGGAAGTTAGTACAGGATGGAAAATAAGCTCTTAAGAATGAAATCATAAAGAGATAAAAATGCTGAAAATAAAAGGGGTAAACTGCCTTAAGTGAATGATGTGAAATTCATTGACATAGATTTTTAAAAGACTTAGATAAATCTTAGCTGTATGATTCTAGGCAAATCATTTGACCCCAATTGCCTCACCCTTACTGCTCTTCTGTGAATTGGTACTTAATATTGATTCTAAGACAGGTTGGGTTTTTTTGTTAAAAATAAAAATAAAAACTTGAATAGAAGATAGAAACTAGGGTTGATAATATAAACTGAATCAGACCAAAACAATCTCAATTTCAATGGGGAAGTGGAGCACAGTGAGGGTGGAGAACTACACTGATATTTAAATTAGATGTGATCATTTGGTCTTTTGATTTTACTTAACTGATCTTCCTAGTTACAACTAGAGGATCCAGTGCAAGAAGGGATAGATAGATTAGCTAGCTAGCTAGCTAGCTAGATGGATAGATTATGAAATATGGAATAAAAACAAAGAAATGAAAGCTTTTTAAAAAACTGTTAGAAATGTTGACAACAAATACTAGGGATAACAAAAAAGTTTTTTTTTTAAAAGATATAGTAAGGAAAAGGATAGTTTGATGATAATGAATAAAAAAGAAAATATAATCTCTCATATTTTACTTTAGTATTCTCTACCAAAGAAGATAATATTTGGACTAATAATAATAATTTTGAACCAAAAATGTTTAAGAGAGAATTGAAACATGAGTTGTATAAAGAGACATTAAGTTCCGTGACAAAGCTCAGGGGAGCTGAGGGCACTGCTTGAATTGGTAGATGTAATTGTTGGACCATGTCACTGATTTCTGAAAGTTCCTAGAGAATGAAAAAATGTATCATAGGGTTTGAAAATGGCAAATATTTGGGTTTTCCAAAAAGAAAAATGTATGAAGTCTATGAAGTTTAGATTACTAAGCTTGAACATAGTCCTTGTGCTGCAAGGAAGGGAAATGATGTAACACCATGGTTAAAAAGAGAATAGGGAGAAACTAAAAGTCATAATGAGAAGGAAAAATTCTAGAATTATGATAAGAATAACTGATGAGTACTGAGAAATGGAAGTGGTAGTGATCACAAAGACCCAGAATGGCTTCCTCAAGAACAGATCATAAAAGATATACTTAAGCACTTAAGCTCCTTTTTTTTTTCCATAGGGGACCAAGATTAACTTAATTTCTTTTTTTCCATAGGGGATATAGAATTGTAGATAAAATTTACCTAGACTTATTCTGCCTAGATTTTGGCAAAACGTCTTACAAAATCACCAATGCTATTTTTGTGGGTAAGAAAGAGAAATATGGACTGTATAATTAGATGGTCTGAGAATTAGTTGAATGTCAAAACCTACAAAAACTAATCATTAATGGTTCATTTTCAAAATGGAAGGATATCTCAAGTGGAGAACCTCTGGAATATATGGTTAGATATTGATGTTTAACATTTCTATGAATAACTTGGCTAATGGAAGAGATTACATGCTATTTAAGTTTTAAGAAGTTACAAAGTTAGGAGGGATAAATAACATGATGGATGATAATCGTTATTTAAAAAGGCCTTTATAAAATAGAATGTTGAGTCAAAGTAAATATATGAAACTGAAAAATGTATAGCTTGTATTTAAAAAACACATTTCAGAAGTACAAAATGGAAGAGGCAAGTCTAGATAATAGTTCATTTGAATAGTTTCTGTGTATTGTGAGCTTAATATCAGTCAACAGTGTAATATGGTTAGCCAAACAACAACAATGCAATTCTAAACTGCATGATATAATATACTTTTCAGAACTAGAGAAATAATCATCATACTTGGTTGGAAAATATCTGGGGTTCAGTTCAAAGCATCAAAATTTCAAATTGATATAGCTAAGTTGGAAAGCCTCTTAAGAAGAACAACAGAATGATGAAAAGCCTGAGATCACACTGTATGAGAGTTAGTTGAATGAATGGTTAGCCTGGAGAAAAAGTCTTAGAGAGGACATTTCAGCTTTTTTATGTATATGAGGGTATATCAAGAAGAAGATCAGAATTATGAGCCATGGGGTATAGACAGTGGAGGACAATGTAGGATTTCAGTAAGGGAGAACTGTAACAATTATATCTATCTACAAAAGGAATGGGCTACATCTAGAGGCAATAACTTCCATAACACTGAAAGTATTCAAGAGAAGATTGGATTACTATTTTGGAGGCATATTATACAGGGAATTCCTGCTCAAGTATGAATGAGGAAATGGGTTAGATGACCTAGGAGGGCCCTTCCAACACTGCGATTATATAGTAGTCTATGACTTTCCTCTTAAATCACCATCTTTGGTCTCCAAACTACCCATTCCCCTCACTGTTGTTGCACATAGCCTCTCAAGTAAATAAGCTTCCTCATGTCTAAGTATGATCATTTCTCACACAAAAACTTTCAGTGACTTCCAAACAGCCTACTCAAAAAAGTACAAATTCCTTTTTTTAATAGTTAGGCATTAAGGCTATAAATCTGCCTTCAAGATACTTTTCCAGATTTAAACTATTTTCCTTTGTGAATTCTGAATTCTAGGAAAACTGGAATATTCACTATCCTTCAGCCACGTCCTGTTCCTCCATCCTCAACCCTAAATAAGAAATAAATAATCATTATGTCTGCTATAGAAATCCTTCTCTTACTTCATATCACAACTAAGCTCCTACCTCTCTTTCACAAGACCTTCTTTCCCTGAATGCTCCCAGCCAAAAATGATGTTTCCTTACAAAAATTCCTTACAATACTTTGTAAATCTTTTTTACTTAATAATATTTATATTTATTTGTGTACATATTATTTCACTGTATTCAGTTTTAAGTTCCTTGAGGGCAGCTATGGCATTTCATTCATATAAATCTTATGCAGCCTCATCATAGTATGAAGATAATTTTCAGTATTAGAAGATAATCATCAGAAACAAAATTTCTGTTCTGATATATAAGAAGGTGCAAGGTCACAAAGACAGACTGACTGTGGCCCTATGACTAATCTGGGGTAGTAATAACCTTATTATTACTTATCAATCTTGAGCTGAAGTGATATTAATAATAATGATGATGGTGGACAGCATTTACATAGCACTTTAATGTATCAATGTTACTTCATTTGATCTTTAAAACAGATGAAGTATCCAAAGGTGAGAAAAATTAGGGAAAAAAGAGGCTTATTGTTAGCATCAAGGCTTCTAGGTAATGAATTCTTTGGCCATGAACCATGAACCAAATGCAAATTAAACCTTAGGAATTCCCCTCTACTTCCAGAGTGATGAGTTGCAGAGTAGCATAAAGGTGTGTAGAATGTTCTAAGAATCAAAGTTATTATTTAGACAATCTCTAATTGCTTACTAAGCTATTAGTCCTTAATGTAAGATCTAGGTTGAAAATAGTAATGTGACATACTACTAGCAGAATTAAATTGCAAATATGTGATCATTCTCACTACAAAAGAAACTAAAAGTCAAAAACAAGTTATGGCTAAATTGAAGGAAGGTTTATAGGTTTTTCCTTGGAAAGGAGAATGAAGAGGAGGCTGGAGTGGTTTCATAATATTTCCAAGGGTAAAAGAAAGAAAATAATTTCACAAGACATTTGATTATTTTACTTTGCACTCACAATGAGCATAAATAAAAGTCTAGCATAGACTAATTGTAATATATATAATTACAGAGAGTGAAGTAGAAAAACATTTTAGAGAGTCCCACCCTGATGAGGTTCTTCAAGTAAACTCAACATAAACCTTGATATTTGTGACTTCATTGTGAATTCAATTCAATTCTTTATGAAAGTGTTTATCCTGAGCAAGGTACTATTCTGAGACGTGGGTATACAAAGATGAAAAAAGGGGAAAGTTCCTACTATTGGGAAACTAGATAGGTAAATATAAACTGGCAAAAAATAGAATAGATGAAGTTATGCATTGTGAAAATGTTGGAAGATATGCTTTAGAATCAAGAAATGAATGGCATTTGTCTTGTAGTCTTTGCAGAAACCTTCCACATCTGTAAGGTTTTTTTAGAACAGTTTAAGGTATTAGATGTGTTTCACACTCAAAAGTGTTACCAAAAATTAAATTAATTACAGTTTAGCAAAAAAGAAACAATTACTATTGTGGGAGTTATTTCAGAAAAAGCTAGATTGTCAACTAGTTAAAGATCAATGGAAAATTAAAAGGAAAATAATGAGAAGGACTTTTTAAAATAACAACTGTACTAACTCAATTTAAATAAGCTACCCACTCTAAAACATAGGAAGAGAAAAGAAAATCATTGAGACTATCATTATGATCTTAGAAACATTTTACCAATATAAAAATCACAATTTTATAAATAAAATAGAAATTATATTACAAATAACACTTAATTTCTACTTACCAAAGATATGAAAATGGAGGACAAGACTGACATAGAAAATAAGGTCACATTTGGAAAAACAAAAGGATCAAGCACAAGTGATACTACTTAATAATCTTGTGAAAACTATGAGTAGTACTACCTACAATATTACCTGATAAAACAATGAAAATCAGCTTAGAAAGAAATAATAAATCTAATTTGAGATCAGGCTGAGTTAGTTCATTCTGAAAATATCTATACTCAAATTAACAGCAAGACAACAACAAATAGGTGAAATAGAACAAGGCTACTATCTTATCTATGCTGATCCATTCTTACATGTTCTGATAATGGAATTCTGGCATTTAGATTCAGTGCCCCAGTACATTATCTATGTGTATATTTTATATGTGCACATTTGCATTGATATGTTTATGTATGTATAACATATTTCTAAAATATGGATTACATACATGTGTAAAAAATTAGGGACAAGTGCTACTATTTATAAGCCTATGAAAATTATGAATAGTATAATCTAAGAAAAGGTAGCTAAACAAGAAATTATGTATGTAGCAGTATTAGTGTCATTTAAGATGAAATAGATAAGCATGAATGTTCATGATGAAAAAATATACAGTAAAAAGTCAAGGGATGAAGCAAGATCACACTGAAAACAATCAGAAATTGATTTTCAAGATATCTCTAAAAGTAAAGTTTCCAGAACAGAAAATATCATATATGGTATTGTTACCTGAAAAAGGTCAGTGAAAAGACAGTATTAACTATGAAGTCATATTCTGCTTTCTTATATATACAAAATATCTGAGGATGGTCAATGTATCCTCATTGGTCAATGATCTTGAGGATATCCTTATATTACAGATGATTTTCTGAATATAGTCAAATCTTCCTAATTTTCCATTTGACTAAGAGATATAGAGAAAATATGTCTTGCTTTATATATTGTTTGTTAATAATAAAAAGCATGGTGTTATAAATACCCTTACATGGGGGGGGGGCTTAATATGACAGCCTTTCTAGAGAATTAATCACTTTTCTTAACATTGTGTGGAGAAGAATGTATCACACAAGATATCTGTTGGATATCTCATTTTCTGGATGCCTTTTTCCAGGTTTAAATCTCTCTGAAGTCTTTCTTTATGCTACTTCTTTTAAAACATGATTCTTTTTGGTAACATATGATTGCCTGTTTGCAGATGACGTGCTGATTGCATCAGTTATCTTGATGTTACTATAGTTACTAATGAGATGAATCAACCTACATCTCAAGAAAAACAGTGGATAAAGTGTATGTATACTGTTCTAATTATGCCTTATAGTTGAATAGAGAGCACAATGAATCATTCCATCTGTATGTATACATGCATACACATTACACAAATATGCCTATGTACATGTGTATGCATGTATTTTAGAGAGGTGCTACAGATTTAATGTGGCTTGAGCCCAAAGCTAAGCAAGAGGAAAATGTAGTAGGTTTTTTATTTTAATGATCCCAAGCTCCTCCTAAACACAGACACTGATATTCTCTTGGAATTACTATCTTACTGGGCCACACATAACACCATACTTTTAGATGAGTCAAAATGATAAGTGATGCAAAAGGGCAATCAAAAAAAAAACCCATCAATAACAAAAACCACACTGTGGAGGCATGTTGATTGTGGAATATCAACTAAAGAAAGTTCACCATGATGAAATGATAAGACATTTAACTGTGCTACTAACTGGATGCACTACTAATGGACATGACCTCATTTCGACTGAGCACTTAATGGAACAAGAAGGTATTTCTACTCCTCTTTAATTTGTTCTCTATTACAATCAACATAGTGACTGTACCAAAACTTTTCCCCTTTCTACCAGCTTTCCATCCCATCGATCCATCCCGCCCTATGTGCAGAGAACATTGCCTCAGACTGTTTCAGACAAAAGAACTTTCTTCATCCCTTTCTCTCCATCTCAAACTGCTGCCTCCACACACCTCCATGATACCCCGCTATTCCTTGATCCTTTACTCCAGTCTCTTTACTAGTAGCTAGAACAATTACAAAAAGTCTTAGATCAAAGGTGGCATCTGGATAAGTCTTAAAGGAAATGAGGGTATCTAAAAGATGGAAGTAAGGAGGAAACAAATTCCAAGAATGGAGGAAAACTTATTGAAAAGTAGAGAAAGGGGAGATGAGAGTGTTGTGAGAAACAAACAACGACTGTAGAACAAAAAAGGTCAATTTGGCTAGACCCTCATGGTGAAGGGCTTTAAATGACAGCCAATCAATTCAAGATCTATTAAGCACTTACTTATGACCAAGCACCATCTTAAAGGATGAGGATACAAAATCAAAAATCCAACCATCCTTCATAGAACATATATTCTTTGGGGGAGAAAAAAATATATATATGCAAAACAAGCAAGATACCATGGAGGGAATGGCTTAGCAATGTTAAGGATCAAATATAGCTTCATAGAAGCATTCAAGATTTGAGGCTTGAAGGAATCAAAAAATACTCAGAGGAAGAGTAGAGCCAGAAGGACATTCCTGGCATGGGAGATGACTGATTTTTGTAAAAGCCCGTCGATAAGGAACAAGGGAGAAGAAACAGTGGGAAGGGAGATTTGGCTGAACCATAAAATGCATGATAGTGCAACAAGTCTGGAAAAGGAAGGTTAGGCTTATGTTGAGAAAAGTTTTTTAAATGCTTGATGGAAGGGTTTAAATTTTGTTTTGTGGTTAACAGGGAGTCACTGAAGTTGAGTGGGAAAGTAAAGCAGTCAAGACATGTGCTTTAGAAGGCTCACTTCAGCAGCTCTGTAAAGAATGAATCGGAGTGGGGAGGAGATTTGAGGTAGAGAGACCAGTTAAGAAGCGATCGGCACGATCCATGTGAGAGGCAATGAAGCCTTAAACTATTGTGGTGACTATATGAGTGGAGGAGATCTGAATCCCTTCTGCCCTGTCCTCTTTAAGCCCAATGTTTATGCTGTAGGTATATGATCTATGCATGCATGTATACACATGTGCATGCAAGTAGGTATGCATACATGTATGTATGTTGTGTCCTCCCAATAGAAGACAAGGCTATTGAGGGTGGAACTGTGTTATTTTAGTCTTTAAGTCTCTGGCATCTAGCAGTGCCTGGCACATCCAAAGTAGGTGATTAACAAATGTTTGTTAACTGGCATATAGATTTATCACCAAAGGTCAACCTCTCAACATATTCTCTTGATTGCATCCCCCTTCTCCCAATCTGTTGAGGGAGCTCTCTAATCTCTCATTTAAGATTTCTCCCCTCTTCCCTTGCTGACACTGGAGCCAATGAGTGGCATGCAGAAGGAAATATAACAGTCTAAAGTGAAAGACTAAACATAAAAACTAAAGCTGAGGTGGTTCAGAGGAAAGAAAGACAGTCTGGAGACTAGAGGTCCTGAGTTCAAATGTGGCCTCAGACACATCCTAGCTGTATGACCCTGGACAAATGACTTAACTTAATTGCCTAGCACTCACCATTCTTCCACCTTGGAATTGATACTCAGTATCAACTCTAAGAAAGAAGGTAAAGCTTTTAGAAAAAAAGACTAACCCTAAAATCATATTCTCCTACAGAAAGGACCAATAAAACAAATAAAGTGATTTCTCGTTTAACCATTCATAATGTTATTCCTGGTTACTAAAATAATTCTCTAGTTGCGAAAAAGGATATATAGTTAAATCAGAAGGCATATTGGTATAATTCACTTATCCCTTATAAAAAGGAAGTTAAAACAAACATGTTTAATGACATTCAGTAATTTTGAACTCAATTAAATTCAACAAATAAATGAATATATATGAAATATATAACCCTTCTCCCAAAAGAAAATTAAAAAGACCTGATTCTTCAGGGGCATTTCTTTGCCATTTCCAGGAAAAACAAATACCAAGTCTTCCAAAAAGGGCATTTATTTTTAAATGAACAAGAAGTTAGAAGGCAATTTTATCAGACACTTTGCATTGCATATGTTGTTCAATTACATATTAGTAGAATTGACCAAATTTAAAACTTAGCCAATTAATATAGCAGAAAATGAAAATGACTGCTTTAGGCTTTAGGCATAGCGAATATATTTGAGAAAAAAAATAATGGCACTGATCTGTAAATAACTAATTGGATATCAAGTATCTGGTTATTTAAAATCTGTACCTGTACCAAAAGGTAAAGATACCTTTAATATGTTTCTCAGAGATCATATTTTAAATATGTAATCAAGGGTGTAACTATATGAGGAAAAATTACATTTGTAAATCTTACTTTTTGTCATCATCCTGAATATGTTGGAAATTCTTTTCCGTTTCAGTTGTATTTAATGTATCAGTGACAGTGTTGTCCTTGTTATGAATTTTTGTGGTCTTAATGCTCTTGCTCTTCCTCTTCCTATGGACTCTTTGGTCTTGATCTGTTCTCTCTCTTTGCTTATGTTTGGAGATTGTGATGAATCCAGGGTAAATGTCACGAGGAACTGTTTTTGGAGAAGTTTGGGGAAATTCCTGTTCCTTTTCATTTACCTCAGTAACAAAAATGTTGCTTTGCTGTGGGCTGCTATTGACTACTGTTTTTGTAGGATCTTGCTGTACTTCTGATTGGTCTTTCTCCATGATATTTAAATCTTCATCTCTATCAGTGATCTTGAAATTTTCATGTTCATGATAATTTCTGTACTCACTACTAAGTTTCATCAATTCATTAAAATAACAGCACAAGTTGTCTATGACATCTGAGGAGTGGATACTTCTGAGGAAAAAATAATGAAAAGTGTTTAGTCACAATACATATATGAAAATGTTATAATTTTAAGTAAGTTTAATGAACATAATGATTTCCATTGGTATTATTACATTTATATTTAGCTTTAATATATCTCATTTTCATAAAAATATTTATTTGTGTAATTTCAAATGATCATATGAAACAAAATGTTTAGTTGTTTTATTCTGATGCATTTCCCTCCTCTAGGTATTTTTTTTTTGTACAAATGAATGAGAAAGAGCCTAACCTTCACAACTGTAAACATCAGATACAGACAAAAAGCCTATCAGGACTGCTGCTGTCTAAATTTGGAGAAGTTATTTATGAAATACACTTAAAAGTGCTTCCAACATTGAATCTTGCCATGCAAAATATTTTTATTGGACTTTTAAATAAAGGATTGATGTTATGGGAAAGGTTTTTCCCCCCATTTTTCACTTGAAAGAGAATTCACTGAAAAAAGAACCCAACTACATTTAAGACAATATTACAGTTACAAATTTAAGCAAACTAAATTCTAAAATGACAGATAAAAATCATCATCTCTATCTCATTTGTTTTGAAGATTTTCTTGGTATGTAGTCAAATGTCACATTAATTAATAAACCCTTGGCACAGAATGGTTCCATTGTATTAATGATGTTTCCAACTATAGGAAGGAAGGGGAATGGATAAGGAGAATTATAACATATCAGATACTATTATGTGAATGTTCTGAATATTGCCATGAGCTCAGTAAACAAATACAAACAAAGAAGATTTATCTTTTTGTCATTTTCCAAATAATATAATTCATCTTAAACCACCATCATTATAAATTATTCATGTAAAATTATTCATGAATTCCAGAAAGTATAAATACATACACGAATTTCTATGTATGCATAAATATATAGGGAATATTGATTTTTGAATAATTATATATTTAAAGTTCAGTAGTTCACATTGCAGCAATTTTCATTTATCTTTAAATGCAACTTATAATAAAAGTATTGATTTAAAATCATGTTCGGCTTGTTTCCTTTGAAGTTTAAAACATTGCATGACAGTGAGTCATTGATTCTTTTGCATACTGTCTGAAAATAGTAACAGAACATGCAAAATGTTGACTAAATAAATAATGATGACTTTTAGCAACATCCCTTGTTCTGTTCCTACATGAGAATCCAATTTCACTTAAATGACCAAAAACTTTTTTCTTTTTTCTAGGTTGTGTCTCAAAGCAGAATAAATTTTAAAACTCGTTTGTAAGAAAAAGAATAGTAAATGAGTGATAATTACTAGATAATGAGTTGGTATAATAGATAGTTGCTGAACTTGGAGTCAAGAAAGACCTGAGTTCAATTTCTACTCGGATATATGAAGCTGACATTTTTATTAGAATTATACTCTACTGTTCATATTTTCATAGTTCTTTCTATTTGACTTACATTCGCTTTAATAATGTTTATATTGAGTTCATAACATCACACTAAATCTAAAATAAAATTCAATATTCATATTTTAGACAAGCATATATGAAAAGTATGTTCTCCTTTAAGAAAACTTAAATTTAGGCAAATAGATGCTTTATCCAATCCGAAGCCATCATGGAAACAACTGTTTATTCTGTGGTCATGGGTGAGAAGAAAATTTCCCTTAGGAAATTAAAGATGTAGGTGGGAGCTATTTTTTAAAAATAACAATTCATTTTATCACTGTCTCTGAATGTAACTATTCAGCAGCCATTTCTTATTGTTAGTTCTTCTTCCTAAGGAAAGGATGATGGGTATATTACCTTCAGTCTCTCCTGTTCTTTTTTTTTCCTCTCTTCTCTTTCTCTTCAGCATACAGGAGAATAAGGCCAGACTGAAATTTCCACACCCAAAATGAGCAGGCCAGAAAGACATCAACATCTAACCAGCCAGACTTCTCATGGTATATATTAATAGATGAGAACCGAAAGTGTATTTTAAATTGCTATTATTTAACTACCTGTCAGTTTTTTTTCTTAAAATAGCTAAATGTTTCAAAAATATCAAGAAGTTATCATGTTGCAAACTGAGGGAAGTGTGAATTATTACATTCTACAGAAATTTAAAAATAATAATTCTCTTTGGAATTTTGGAACTTTTGTTGTTCAGTTTTTGCTATAAATATTAGGACTTTTTGTTCAATTTCTTGTCAAAGTAATAGTTTTGTTGTCCAAAAATTATAGATGAAAGTTTAACATAGATGAAATGAATAAGCAATCAGGGAGAAAGGTTTTCTCACCTGAATTTGAAGGTGTGTATTTACAGAAAATCCATCACCATAAAAGACAGTAACTTAAAACTGCATGAGAAATTATCTTTGTACTGATCTTTCCTCTCAACTCTGCCTCTCTTCCAAACTCCCCTATTTCTGTGGAAAGTCTCACAATTGTTCCTGTTTCCTAGGCTGGTATCCTTGAATGTTATCCTTGCTTGATGACTTGATCTTCCTCACACCACATAAGCCAAGAAACTGTCAAATCTTATTGTTTCTAGGACATTTCTCACCATCTAACCCCTCTTTCTACTCACTCAGCCAACACTTTTAATTCAAAGTTTTCGTTACTTCTTGTATAGACTAACTGATCTATAGGTCTCAAGATGATCACAAAGCTTGTTTTGTATGTCCATGTACTTACTCTATGCTTAGCAAAGTGTAATAGAAGAAGTTGGGAGGTAGCTAAAAAAAATGCCCGGAATTTAAATAGGTCAAGGAGCTAAACCTCTGACTGAATTTAGAAATTTTTCCACCTGTTGTCTTTTTGCTAAGTTATGGTTTAATATAAACTTCCTAAAGGATCAAAGAAAGTATGCTGCATGAACCTAGGAGTCATTGGCAAAAAGATCTTTTTTAACAAGGTCTCACTCATTAAAATTTTGGCCTCTAACGTAAGAGAGAGAGATAGGGAGTAGGAAGGGAGGCAATGACTGTGACCAAAAAGGAGGTTGTATGCTCAATAGTTGACCTCATGCAGGAGCCTGGGAAGATTCAGCTCTACCCCTTTCCAAGGAGCATATAAAACCAATCAGTTTTGCCCTTTATGGCAATACCTGTTGGTTACAAGTATTTAACTACTATGCATTTATTCTCTTTATATTTATTCTGTTCCTGTACTTGTTTTCTCCCTAATTAGAATGTAAGCACCTTGAGAGAAAGGTGATTTGTTTCATCCCTTTTCACTCTCTTCTCTCTCCTTCCCTCCTCCTCCTCCTCCTCCTCATGACCAGCACTTATATGGGCAACTTTTAGGTTTTCAAAGCATCTAATAATTACAATTCTTGTGAGAGGCTGTCCAAGTCAAGTAGAAGAGTTAGAACTTGAACCTGAGAATCCAGACCCAAAGGCCACTGTTCTTGCCAATATCACATGCACCTTCTCACAAGAATTGTAATTATTAGATCACCCTACTGAAGCATTTTACTGAAAAGCAAATGCATGGGAGCAGCTAGGGGACTAGTTCTGGATTCATATCTGGCCCCAAATACTTCCTAGCAAGTCACTTAACTCCAATTACCTAGCTCTTATAGCTCTTCTCCCTTGAAACCTATACTTTGTATTGATTCTAAGACAGAAGGTAAAGTTTTTTTGTTTTTTGTTTTAAAGGAAATGCATGATGTCCTATATATTTTTCTCTAAAAAAAAACTATTTTCACTTCAATTTTTGGTTGGCACTATATGTAATAAATATATCGAATTAAAGGATCAGGCAAAAAATCAGCATAAAAGTTGATATTTGTTAGTTAAAACTGGTGTCACAAATATTGATTGCATGTATAAAATATGAACTATAAAATGGGGTTCATTTCCAATTCTGTGTCTCTAATCGACCTTGGAATAATACTATCTTAAATTAGAGGCTGAAATTTGAGTTTTATTAACAAAGCAACAAAAATGGGAAGGGATTATGAGATCGACTTTAAGGTACTGGATGCCTGTATCATTGATTTTTAGACCCACAGAATACTACAAATCATGCCCTCCTAGAGTACAATGGATTATATGCATCCTCTTCCAGATCCATTACTAAAGCAATTCCACCCTCACGTCAATAATGGTGTTATTATTATCTTTATTTTACAGATGAAGAAACTGAAGCTGACAATTTAAGTGACAGGAACTAGATATTTAATTTGTGGGCTATCAGAACCAAAGTAAAGGAAATCATCTCTTGTTCTGTTCCCTTCACTTTATCCTCAATCCTCTTGATTTATTTCTGTTGAGAATGCCTTGGCTGTCTCATTTTAAGTGGAAACCCAGAAGGTATAACTACAGATTTCAATTATTTTTTATGCATTTAGGTGTTTTTCCAAGTGAATATTTCAGAGTAGATCAAAAAATTACCTAATATTCTGCATTTTTACTAAAGATTTTTCAAAGATATTGTATTTAATCAGAGAAATGGGATTACATTAAAAAACAATTATCATAACATTACATTAATATTTAAATTTGTTAAAATTTGGATTACACACCTTTTTCCAGTGATGCATTTTTTAACTATTAAGTTAAGTTCCTGGGTCTGGGTCTGGCAGATTGCAGAAAAACTGCCTGGTTCTGTACAAATCTGATTGTTGAATGAATCAGAATTAACTGTTTCACCATTGAGAATTCTTAGAGTAGGTAAGATTTCAAGTATGGAATGCCTAATGAAAAGACAACAAAATAAAACATCAGCTTTACAAAAATAGTTTACTTTAAAAAAAAACTGTTCATAAATTTAACCACACAGTACAAATGTAGACTAAGCTTTATTTACTGGAAAGTACTAATTGATACAGCTCCTTCCTCCAATTTTCACAAAGCATATAATGCAGGTAATTCAGTTAAAAAATTCATTTAATTCTGGAAATATTAATGAGCACCTGCTATATTCAAAGCACTATTCTAGTCTCTGAGGGCATTGAAAGACAAAAATGAAACAATCGCTGCCTTCAAGGAGCCCATATTCTATCAGAATGTGTGCAAATTTGAAATTATTCTAAATAACTTTTAGAGTTGAGAATGACAAGAAAAATGGTTTATTTTATGATTCAGATTTTAACTAGTTAAAGACGTGGTCAAGAAACAACACAGAATGAGCAGCATGGAAGGATCACTCTTTTATGCTAGTGGTACTGAAGTAATGGTGAACCCAGTAAAACCTAGAAACAAATAAAGTGGTCAAGCCTAACATGTGGAACTTAGGAAGGGATGGATACCAGAGGAACTCTGGATTCAGTTCTAGCCCAGCAACTCCTGTTCATCAGTTCTTCTGGCTCTTAACCAATTAGAAGCTATTTTGTCACCATGCCATAATGACTCCTTTATCACCTGCATGGCAACAAACCTGTTCCCCAAAGTTCCATATGCTGCCCTGGGGACTAGGCAGGAAAATATCTGCACGTGCTCTTAGGACTAGCCCATCACAGGTTAATCTCCCATTACATAAATAGCAAGAGAATTGTACAGTGCAAAAAGGCATTCTTCCATCATTGGACTCAAATTAATAATTCATTTATAACTATTCACTAATCAAAGTAACTTGCTGAAGGAGAGTTTGAGAGAGTCCTTGTAAACAAGGCCATGGGAAAGAGAATGTTAGATTTTCTATAAGTGTTCTAAAATAGGAAACATTTGGGCAAGTTACTTAACCAGTTTGGGCCTTAGTTTACCCATCTGAAAATGAGGGGTTGAACTAGATTGTCTCTGAAGTTATATCTAGCTTCAGATCTAGAGCACTATGATCTTTGCGATTCTTTCCAATTGCTTAACAACTTGAAAGAAAAAAGTAAAATGGAGAAAGGAGAAAAGAGGGAAAAAATGAAAACAGAAAATGAAAGCCAGCCAATCACTGTGGCAATCTAGACCAAAATGGCCATCCTGGGCTGGTGCAGAAATTACATTCAAATTCATAAAGACTAAAATTGACTTTTTAAAAAAGCTGAACTCTGAGACTTAGGGAAGGAAAATACCATAGAATTAGAACAATCAGAGAGGAAAGAAGCCTTGGACACTTCATATTGTTTTGTTATCTCCTTTTCAGCTATGACTAAGAGGAAATATGGAGGGTTATGGGGCTGAAGAAAGACACTGAAAATAAGTAGTCCAAATAACGGTATGGGAGTCAATCTGTCTTTGAAGTTTTTCTGAGGTTTCACTGCAGCATGGAGGTGATCCTTTGTTCCAGAAGAGGGGCTGTTGAGCACAAGTTCTAGGAGGTACCATACAGAGATAGATTTTGAGTAGGGGTTCAGAAATGGACAATGTCCTTTAAGACCTGATCTCACTAAGAACAAAGAAGCTCAATTTCAATTTGCCCAGAGGGTGATGACATTTTTGGTAACAACAATTGTTTATCTAGTAAGATATAAAGAAATTGCAATAAAAACCGGTCAAAGAATCGTAAGAACTGAATAAAATCATTTATCTGTAAAGTCATTAAATAGGCACGTACTTAAGGAGATGATGCCTTCTAGGAGAGGCCATAAATTGGGGGTGATGGGATTCTAGGACTTAGAGCAGGAAGGAGACTTAGAGAATACCGCATCCAACCTCTTCATTTTATAGATGTAGAAACAAGTCTGGAGACATTCATGTTTGTGTGCCAAAGTTTACAAAGGTAACAAGTAGACCCGTGACCAAGTAAGAAGCAAGTCCAAAAATATGCATAAACCAGAAGAAACATAAGGGACATGGCCTAGATCACACCGGGTCCCTTGAGGACGTGACCCACCTAAGAGCCCCAGAGAGAAGGGTTCCACTTGGACCCTCAGTCATGTGCAAATTTGTGAGAAACACCAAGAGGCTCTTTAAGAACTCGGACAATGATGCTTCCAGACCCACAGTGAACCCTGTGCGTACTTACGCTGCTGCCCAGGACCATCCTAATGTATGACATCCATGGAGGGGAGGAGGAAGGCAAGGACATTAGTCCAGGGGCGAGCAGGATGGAGACACATCCAGAGACCTGTGCCCAGCACTCACTGACTCAGTTTGCAGCCAGCATTACACAATCACATTATGACAACCACCATTACAGTTTGACTCAATTAATGGTGACTGATAGATAGCTCAGCCAGTTAAAAAGATCAAAGGTAATGATAACTAACATTTATTCAATTTACCATGCACCAGGCACTGGCACCAAGTGCAGATATTATGCCATTTTTGATGGTTCACGAGAATGCTGGGAGGGAGATGGTGTTTCCATTTTATAATGGAGGAACCGAGACAGAGATTAAGTAACACAGTTGGCAAGTGTCAGAGGCCACATTTGAACTGAGGTCTTGTTGACTTCAGGCCCAGCCTTCTACCCTCATCTGCTGTTCTTTTAGTCATTTTCAGACATGTTTGACTCTTTGTGACCCTTTCTGGGGTTTTCTTTTTCTTTTTTTTTACATTATTTTATTTGGTCATTTTCAAACATTATTCATTGAAAACAAAGATCATTTTCTTTTCCTCCCCGCCCGCCATAGCCGACGCATGATTCCACTGGGTATCACATGTGTTCTTGATTCGAACCCATTTCCATGTTGTTGGTATTTGTATTAGAGTGTTCATTCAGAGTCTCTCCTCAGTCATTTCCTCTCAGCCCCTGTAGTCAAGCAGTTGCCTTTCCTCAGTGTTTTATTCTCACAGTTGGTCCTCTGCTTGTGGATAGTGTTTTTTAGATCCTTGCAGATTTTTCAGGGACATTGCATTGCCACTAATGGAGAAGTCCATTACGTTCGATTATACCACAGTGTATCAGTCTCTGTGTACAATGTTCTCCTGGTTCTGCTCCTCTCGCTCTGCATCACTTCCTGG
This sequence comes from Monodelphis domestica, assembly GCF_027887165.1. NCBI lineage: Eukaryota > Metazoa > Chordata > Mammalia > Didelphimorphia > Didelphidae > Monodelphis > Monodelphis domestica. The sequence continues at coordinate 66,256,197 of NC_077231.1, read as the reverse complement.
AGGTCCTTCCAGTCTCCATGGAATTCCTCCACTTTATTATTCCTTTGAGCACAATAGTATTCCATCACCAACATATACCACAATTTGCTCAGCCATTCCCCAATTGATGGGCATTCCCTCATTTTCCAATTTTTGGCCACCACAAAGAGTGCAGCTATGAATATTCTTGTACAAGTCTTTTTCCTTATTATCTCTTTGGGGTACAAACCCAGCAGTGCTATGGCTGGATCAAAGGACAGACTTTCTTTTATCGCCCTTTGTGCATAGTTCCAAATTGCCCTCCAGAATGGTTGGACCAATTCACAACTCCACCAGCAATGAATTAATGTTCTGGGGTTTTCTTGGCAAAGATACTAGAGCGGTTCACTATTGCTTTTTGCAGCTCTTTTTGCAGATGGGGAAACTGAGGCAAACAGAAGGTTAAGTGATTTGCCCAGGATCTACACAGCTAATACAAGTACACTTACACAGCTAGTAAGTGTCTGAGGTGTTGCATCATTTTTTTCTAACCACAAGGACGCAAATGAGAAGCAAAACATCCAAGCCATAAAGAAAGAGATTTACTACGGGAGGGCCCATCCCACAACAAAGCTGTTCCCCTGGTCGTGACTGCAGGACCCCGAGCTCTGAGAGAGACCTTCCTTGATACCCCAAAGAACAACTTTTACACCAGTACAAAAATAGCACAAACTAGGCACATGCAGGAGCAACATTCACTGGTTAGGTCAGCCAGGAAGCATCTTTATTTGGTGAGAGGCATCTTCTGACCAACTTTGGACCGTGACTTAAGAATCCCTTGATGGCAAGGGGCGAGTGGCGCCACCTGGGTTAAGAGTGGGTGCTGATGCACGGTACCAGGTTCTGAACTAAAGGTCGGCCGTGGTGACGTAGAATGGATCACCAGCTAGGGGCCTGATAGAGCGATGCAGAAGGCCTTGCACAGCCAGTTATTTCCTTCATCCAAAACCTTTATACTTATGCCATTCACCAAAACCTGCTAAATTCATGATTTTTGCCAACTATCTTAGAGTTACAATTATGATCATCTCAGGACTACCGATAACGTTAACTCTAACCTTCATATGGGGGAGGGGTCTTTTTCTCACAAAGTTTAGATTCGAATGAAGGTCTTCCTAACTCCAGGCCCAGCCCTCCCCCCCACTACCTCACTGCCCATCTACATTTGTTTATGTCCCCAAATTATCTTCAGGATGTGGTTAGTACAAAGTGGTAATATAAGATTTTAAGGCTATCTATTTTCATTATTGTTAGGGGCTACTGAGGACCCAAAGTCAGCAGGTTGCTGGAGTATAAGTCAAGGACTTATGGTGGAGTATGTCAGGCATGGCACTGGTGGGAGCCATTGAAACGGCAAAAATCAGGTCATCATCTCTGCAACCTAGTGTGAAAATCGAACGGCTGGATTTTAAAGCAAACTAGGTATTAGAGAGAAAATAATTGTAGGTCCTTGAAATACATTTTAACTTAGAACTCCAGAAGGTAGGAATGCCAAGGCCTTGTTGTAGGGGCACTGTTGGGAATCAATAAAGATGAAAAGCAGATGTGAAATGTAAATTCAACTAGGAGAACATTCATATTTGCATAGACTTTGGTATTAGTATTTGGTTGTTTCAGGGTCATCTCAAAGCTTCTTTTAGGTATTTGCAAGCTATTAGATGCATCTTATAAGAAGCCAGGATATGGCTTACCTGAGACAATTCTCTTCTCCCACCTAGTTTTGTCCCTGAAATTTTTTTGCAATTTATTCATTGACATGAAAGAACTGAATAGGTTTAGGGTTGGAAATTGAGGAACCTTGAGCCCATGAGATGTATGGTAGACACTGAGAAAAAATGGTTGCTCTATGATACTCTATCAATATTCACCATGAACTAGAGTAGTGCCACCCTACAAGAAAGCTAAGCTCAGTAACCTTGAAACTTGGTTCAAAGAGGAATGTATTGTCTAGGTAAGAGGTTCCGGACCCTTGTTTTAAAGAGTTCTGAATCTGGGCTTAGTTAAAAAATGAGAGACTTCGCCAAGACCCTGAGGGGATTTTTTTTCCCTTTTTTCCAGTTGAAGGTAAGGGAGGTTGCTTTTCTAAGAGAGCCTTAGCAAAGAAAAAAAATTACTTTTAACTCAGAGGAAAAGCCCACTCTTCTCATGAAGAAGAGATAACCCAAGATTTTAGTTGAACTAGAAGCTAGAAATAGAATAAAGTTCCATTTTCATATGCCTAATCGGACTGTGTCGACCATATCCAGTAGAAATCATGTGTCCAGCAGGGGCTTTATATTTAGTGGAAAACTATAGACGTGATACAATATCACTAGATAACATTCATGGCCTTATTGTCCTTCCACAAGGTAATTTGGGCACATACTCTCCCTTCGTGTATAGATTTCCACCCGTGTTCCCTACATGTGTTTATTCCCACTGATAATGTGCATGGTTGTGGGTCCAGTCTTATGGGATATCACTGCTTTGTTCCTTACTAACATATCAATAAATTAAACCAGTTAATTATCTGGTTTTGGCCCCATAAAGTAGACCTTTAAACCCGGGGTAGCTATTCCCTGAAGGACCCACCCTCAAGCTTTAACACTTAAACACAAGGATTCTAACACATATTATTATACTTTAGATCATAAATTAGACGAAGCCAGGCCAAAAGAATTTCCATTTCTCCTTTTCTCACTCTCTTCTATATCTTCTGCAATCTATATTCTTAACTCATCACTCAAAAGAAATGAACCCTGCAAAGTCACCAGTGATCTTGGATGCTGAGCTGTTCTCAATTATCCTCGTGCATCGTCACCTTTGTATGTAGGGCCTAACACTGTGGATTACCTCTTCCAGGCTCCCTGGCTGCATCTTCTGTGTCTTCTTTGTTGGTTCTCTATCCAGGTCAAGATCATTCTATGTGGGTATCCTTTAAAGGCCCTCTTCTTGGGCCTTCTTGCTGTTTTACCTTATACTGCTGTCTCTTTTGGCAATTTCTTCATCTCTTGTAGGTTCCATTTTCATTTCAATGACCATGATTTCCAAGTCTTAATATTCCACTCTAGTCTCTCTCCAAGCTACAGCCATATTTCATCAATAGCCTTTTGGACATCTTAAATTTCATGTCTTAAGAGCTATCCAAAATTTGATATGCTCAAAAAAGGAATCATTCTCTCCTTTCCCCCAGAACTCTCCCTCTTCTGAGCTTCCTTGCTCACTGATGTAGGCACCACTCTGTTCCCAGGAGCCCATCTCCTGGAATCATCCTCAACTCCTCACCTTGCTTCACCACTTCAATAATCTGTATCAAATGTGATCATTTCTACTTTCTCAATGTTGTGTATAGAGGTCTTCTCTCTACTCACACAGCCACTACCTTCCTCAGCCTTTGCCTGGACTACTGCCATGGTTTCCTTCCAAACATTCTCCATAAAATACCCATATATGTCAAAGATCAAGTACACCTAAACCCCTGCCCCTCACCATCTTCCTTGTCTCCAGACTTTTCTTGCTGAATAAAAGGCATGTCTCACATCTTTAAAAACAGAAAACAAAAAATTGCGTCCTGACCAAACCCCTGTGCTCTTGCTTCACTCCTAACTGTGGCCTTAGAGCAATATTACTCTCATTATTCTCTACACTTTTCCTTGGTGAACTTATCACCCACAATATATTTAGTTATCACCTATATGCACATGTCTCCCAGATGTATATATCTAGCTTTAATCTCTTTCCTCAGTTCAAACCCCTCATCACACACTGCCTGTTGACCAATTGCAACTAGATGTTTGTTCCCTAAGCATCTCAAACTTGACCTATCTAATAATTATTTTTCACTCTTCTGAATTTCTCTGTTTCTTGTTTAGGGCATGGCCATACTTCCACCTATCAAGGTTTTGCAATTCTAGAATCATCCCTGACTCCTTACTTTCCCATAGACCCCATATCTAATCATAGTACAATGGCTCTTCCATACCTCACTTTTTCTACTCATATGACCATCACATGCATTCAGGTCCTCATTACCTCTCTTTGGACTACTTCAATAATCTCCTAATTTACATCCCTCACTCTAGTCTTCACTCTTCCTATTCCATCTTTTACCCCAAACAGGTCTCATAATTGTCACTCCTCTAAAGAAGAAACATCCAAAGACTTCTTGTTACTTCTAGGATAAAATACTAACTCTTTAACATGGCATTTAAATCATCCTTTCCCATCATTTATATCAGAAAACACATTCTTCCTAGAAAATATGGTATAACTTTTTTATACTACATATATATATGTATATATATATGGTTTTAAATATTTTAAAGTAACCTTTGACAAAACCCAGGTTAGAATCTCCACTATTAAAGAAATTGAGAATAACAATAGCCCAGAATCCAGAAAAATCACCATTTTAGAATAAAAATAAATGAGAAGGGAAAAATTAGTAAAACTTTAAAAAATATATTGAGAGCAGTTTTAGCCATGGGGGGGGGGTGCTTGCTAAAGTTAAAGTTTTCCAATTCTATTTGGTAATTTTAATAATGGTCAATCAAGAGAGAAAACATATTGGTGAGGATAATTAATTCTTAAGGCAAATGGGAAAACCTAACTTATAAAGAGAAATGAAATTCCAAGTTTTCAATTAACCTCTTGCCATTAATTAACCTAAAGTACTCCAATATCTATGTAAACAAAATGCCATTTGTAAATAATCTTACTAAATACTATTTAATGAAAGATAAGATAGTTCTGAGATCAGCCAATATTTCTCAATTTTCTCAAATTTTCTCCTTAAGAAATCATGGGAAGGTGGTTCAATATTAGGAAAAACCATCCACATAATTAACAAGCAAACTGACAAAAATCACATGATTATCTCAATAAATGCAGAAAAAGACTTTGACAAAATGCAACCCCCATTTCTATTGAAAACACTAGAAATCACAGGAATAGAAGGGCCTTTCCTAAAAATAATAAACAGCATATATCTAAAGCCATCCAGCAAACATCATCTGCAGTGGGATAAACTAGAAGCCTTCCCAATAAGATCAGGAATGAAATAAGGATGCTCACTATCACCTCTATTATTTAACATTGTATTAGAAACACTAGCAGTAGCAATTAGAGGAGAAAAAGAAATTGAAAGTATTAAAATAGGCAATGAGGAGACCAAACTATCACTCTTTGCAGATGACATGATGGTCTACTTAAAGAGTCCTAGAGAATCAACCAAAAAGCTAGTTGAAACAATCAACAACTTTAGCAAAGTTGCATCAAAATTATTTGGTACTGGCTAAAAGATACAAAATAAACCCACATAATTCATCAGCATTTCTATATATCTCCAACACATCTCAACAGCAAGAATTAGAAATAGAAATTCCATTTAAAATCACCCTAGACAATATAAAATACTTAGGAATCTACATGCCAAGACAAACACAGGAACTATATGAACACAATTACAAAACACTCTCCACACAGTTAAAACTAGATCTAAACAAGTGGAGAAACATCAATAGCTCATGGGTAGGACAAGCTAACATAATAAAAATGACCATCCTACCCAAATTAATTTACTTATTTAGTGTCATACCCATTGAACTACCAAAAACTTTTTTACTGAATTAGAAAAAACCATAACAAAGTTCATTTGGAAGAACAAAAGATCATGGATATCCAGGGAAATCATGAAAAAAATGCAAAGGAAGGAGGCCTTGCAGTCCCAGATCTCAAACTATACTATAAAGCAGTGGTCATCAAAACAATATGGTACTGGCTAAAAGACAGAAAGGAGGATCAGTGGAATAGACTTGGGGTAAGTGACCTCAGCAACACAGTCTATGATAAGCCCAAAGATCCCAGCTTTTGGGACCAAAATCCATTATTTGATAAAAACTGCTGGGAAAATTGGAAGACAATATGGGAGAGATTAGGATTGGATCAACATTTCACACCCTACATCAAGATAAACTCAGAATGGGTGAATGACTTATATAATGAAGAAAACTATAAGCAAATTAGGTGAACACAGAATAGTATATAAGTCAAAGTTTTTGGAAAGGAAAGATTTTAAAACCAAGCAAGAGCTAGAAAAATCACAAAATATAAAATGATTAATTTTGATTACAACAAATTAAAAAGTTTTTGCACAAACAAAACCAATGCAACAAAAATGAGAAGGGAAGCAACAAATTGAGAAACAATCTTCCTAACAAAAACCTTTGACAAAAGTCTAATTACTCAAATTTACAAAGAGCTAAATCAATAGTACAAAAAAATCAAGCCATTCTCCAATTGATAAATGGGCAAGGGACATGAATAGGCAATTTTCAGGTAAACAAATCAAAACTATTAATAAGCACATGAAAAAGTGCTCTAAATCTCTTATAATCAGAGAGATTAAAATCAAAACAACTCTGAGGTATCACCTCACACCTAGCAGATTGGCTAACATAACAGCTATGAAAAGTAATGAATGCTGGAGGGCATGTGCCATAGTCAGGACATTAATTCATTGCTGGTAGAGTTGTGAATTGATCCAACCTTTCTGGAGGGCAATTTGGAACTATGCCCAAAGAGTGACAAAAGAGTGTCTGCCCTTTGATCCGGCCATAGCACTGCTGGGTTTGTACCCCACAGAGATAATAAGGAAAAAGACTTGTACAAGAATATTCATTGCTGCGCTCTTTGTGATGGCAAAAAATTGGAAAATGAGGGGATGCCCTTCAATTGGGGAATGGCTGAACAAATTGTGGTATATGTGGGTGATGGAATACTCTTGTGCTCAAAGGAATAATAAAGTAGAGGAATTCCATGTAGACTGGAACAACCACCAGGAATTGATGCAGAGTGAGAGGAGCAGAATCAGGAAAATATTGTACACAGAGACTGATACACTGTGGTACAATCAAATGTAATGGACTTCTCCATTAGTGTCAATGCAATGACCCTGAACAACTTGGAGGGATCTACAAGAAAGAACACTATCCACATCCAGAGGAAATACTGCGGGAATAAAAACACCAAAGAAAAACAACTGCTTGATTACATGGGTCGAAGGGATGTGGTTGGGGATGGAGACTCTAAATGATCATCCTGATGCAAAAACCAACAACATGGAAATAGCTTCTGATCAAGGACACATGTAATGCCCAGTGGAATCATGCTTCAGCTATGGGAAGGGTGGATGGAGGGGAGGGAGGGAAACAATATGATTCTTGTAACCAAAGAATAACGTTCTAAATTGACTAAAAAATTTTAAAAAAATGATAGGGGGAAAAAAGAAATCATAGGTTTTTTTTCCCTTTACACATAAATAGAAATGGAAAATATGTCACTTCATCAAATGAACCTAGTGATTAAAATGCAGCATGTGTTATGCCAAGCACAAAAGCCAATGCAATGCAAGCCCCAGTAGGGTGAGGATGTCTCTTGCTAATCTCTTTCTTCCCCTTAGTGCCATATATGGTAGTCTAAACATTAGAAATGTTTAAGGAGGCAGCTGGGTTGTTCAGTGGATTGAGAGCCAGGCCTAAATAGGGGAAGTCCTGGGTTTGAATCTGACCTCAGATACTTCCTAGGTGTATGACACTGAGCAAGTCACCCCCATTACCTAGGCCTTACCACTTTTCTGCCTTGGAACCAATACATAGTATTAATTCTAAAGCAGAAGGTAAGGGTTTAAAAAAAAAGAAATGCTTAAGAAATATTTGTTAAATTTTCAGTTTTATGTTGATTGTAGGTATCCTGAACATTTTCTCATCTTACATTTAAAATATCATCATCCTTATGTCAGTTTGCTTAAAAAAAGAAAAGAAACCAGCAAGTGTATATGTCCATGATTATCCTGAAATCTCAGATTTGCAAAATTTGTTTCCATAGTGGTGTCAGTGAATTCTGTTAAAACACTTTCCTCTTTCTACTTCCTGTTAATGCCAAGGTAATACTATCTGATGTGACTACATTTGAAATATGAAGATAGTACTACATAGACTGACCTTGAGTTTGTAGTAAAGAATTGTAAACGTCAATGTTGAATAATGGTACATAAGAAAGTGCCGAATCAAGTTGATTAATGCAAAAAAGTGAAATATTTTAATGTTATGGGATCTCACCACTAGTTTTTCCAGCTGGGCTTCTCCTACTGAAGGACTAAATCAATATTTCATTTAGTGAAAACTTCCTGGTGAATATTCTGTCACTTAAGAGGTTCTATTAATCATCCCTGCAATGAAACACATTCCCATAGGAGATTTCAGACTGATCCTAGGGTTTAATTTTTAAAAAGTGATTTCTTAGTATTTCAGTTTTGTCGGTGTTATCGCTGGCCAGACATGAAAGTAAGAAGCCGATTGGGAAATTTTACAACTAATTCCTTTGTTGGTATCAAGGGGTTATGTAAAGTTCATTGGAACATATTGCCTGAAGTTATAGTTGATGCAGTATTCAACAAATCCATATTTTATAGAACCTTATATTCTAAATCCTTTAGATAAATGAATCTCATGTCAGATCATGAAAGCTGCATTTTGCCAACTGATCTAAATAAAATTTGGTATAATATTTTTTTTGTATAAAGGCACTTGATTCATCTTGGCAGCATTTAGTTTTAAACTGTTCATCTAAATTTAGAAATTTTCATATTTAGAATATGGGTACTTATTTATTCTCATTATTAAATTTCTATTTTTCTAAATAAGTGTTTGATATTTAGAAAATTTTCCAAAATCATTTACATTTAGTAAAAGTAACATTTTTTTTTAATTTGGAAGAGACCCTAGTGACTATTTAATTCAAATCCTTCATTCTGCAAATGAGGAAACTGATGCTAACAAGACTAAAGTAATATGACCAGTTATTCAACTGTTGGCAGATACAAGACTTGAATCCAGGCTACTGATGCTTAAACTAGTGGTCTTTCCATCACAACATACCTCCCAATTTTCTTGAATCCTGTCTTTAGTGTTCTTTTAATTATACAATACTACCTTGTCTGTATTTATCATTAATATTATCTTTTTTAAGTTAAAAAATAATTTTCCAGATTACTTGCCAAATACAATTTTTTAAACCCTTACCTTCCACCTTAGAATCAATACTATGTATTGATTCCAAGGCAGAAGAGCAGTAAGGGCTACGCAATGTTAAAAGACTTGCCCAGGGTCATACAACTAGGAAGTATCTGAGGTCATATTTGAACCCAGGACCTCCCATCTCTAGGCTGGACTCTCAATCCACTGAGCTACCCAGCTGCCCCCCCTCAATAGAATTTTTAATAATAATTTTCTGGTATTTTGTGATCAATGTTCTTTCTTTCCTCCCCCTGGTCCCCTCTCCCCAAGATGGGAGGCAATCTGATATAGGTTGTATATGTTCTGTCATATATTACAAATTTCCATAGTCCTCGTGGTGTGAAAAAAGACATATTACTTATACTAGAAAAAAAATCATGAAGGAAATTAAGTGAAAAATGGTAGGCACTGATTTGCATTCAGACTCTGGGTCAGTTCCTTCTATGGTGGGGGATAGCTTTTTTCATCAAAAGCCCCTTGGAATTGTCCTTGCATTGCTGAAAATATTTGAGTCATTCATAGTTGATTGATCATATATCTTTTAAATTAACCATTTCCTCTTATTGCAAAAATCATTTTAAAAATCCATTGTTTTAGATTAAGTGGTAGAGGCATCAAGTATAGTCACCTACCTATGTTCCAAAGGAGGTAACTGGGGACACAAATAATAGTAGTTTGGATTTAGACTTCTGTAAAGAGGTCTTTATCTCTTTTTAGGAATGATGAAATGGGCTATCAAAAAAGTCAAAAAAGAACTTATTGAAGTGCTGAGGAAATTATCTGAAAACAACTTTCTTTTGGTGGATCAGAAGTGCTATTCAAAATAATTATTGTTCATGGAAAGAAATCAGAGCTTCAAGAAATGTTATAAATACTGACATTAACTGTGCATGAACATAATGTATATTTGCTAATAATCGTCCCTTGTGAGGAACAGAGCAGGTTCTTTCCTGAAACATGCTCAGAGGAGCTTATTATCAAGAAGCTGTCATCTACCCACAACATACAATACAGACTGGAAGGCTTCAGTCGCTCACCTAGATCTATTTTAGAAAAGTAACTATAAATGAATATCAACACCAATGTGTACATAAACATGGCAGCCTTAGCTAAGGTCAGCTGGGTTGGCAGAGTGAAGAGTCAGGAAGAATCATCTGTCTGTGTTCAA